>NW_016804694.1:6009806-6024351 GCF_001698545.2 Rhinopithecus bieti
TTTTAGATGGAGTCTCGCTCTGTCACCCAGGCTGGAGTGCAGTGGCATGATCTCTACTCACTGCAAGCTCCGCTTCCTGGGTTCATGCCATTCTCCTGCCTCAGCCTCCTGAGTAGCTGGGACTACAGGCATCTGCCACCACACCCGGCTAATTTTTTGTATTTTTAGTAGAGACGGGGTTTCACCGTGTTAGCCAGGATGGTCTCGATCTCCTGACCTTGTGATCCACCTGCCTCGGCCTCCCAAAGTGCTGGGATTACAGGCGTGAGCCACCGCGCCTGGCCCAGTTGTAAAATTTTAAAAAATCTTTTACTGGCCAGGTGTGGTGGCTCACACCTGTAATCCCAGTGCTTTGGGAGACCAAGACGGGTGTATAGCCTGAGCCCAGTAGTTTGAGACCAGCCTGGATGACATAATGAAACCCCATCTCTCCCAAAAATTAAAAAAAAATTTAATTGGATGTGGAGGTGTGTGCCTGTAGTCTCAGCTACTTGGGACGCTGAGGTGGGAGTATCACTTGAGCGCAGGAATACGGAGGTTGCAGTGAACTGAGTTTGCACCAATGCACTCCAGCCTAGGTGAGTGGCTGCACCAATGCACTCAGCCTAGACAGAGCAAGACCCTGTCTCAAAAAAAAAAAAAGAAAAGAAAAAGAAAATCTTTTACTAATTATAACTCCCAACTAAAACTAAAACTCCTGAATTAGGGGAACCATTCTGTTTCTTTTGGTTCTCTCCCTAATATTCAGTACTTTGTACCCCTCATGTTATATAGACTGACAGCAACCTCTGGCATTTTCCATTCTAAGCTCTAAGCTCTAAAACTAGACTTCTGGATCTAGGGAGTGGCAGATCTAGTGCCTGACTTGGAGGCTTCTGACTGTATGTTTATCCATTATTGCTTTTCTGATCCCTAGACTTGTTTCCATCAGTATCACCAATGGACCAGTATTCTGTGGCGTGGTTGGAGCAGTAGCAAGACACGAATATACAGGTAGAATAGGACATTGGACTGTTATCTTTGTGAGTTAAGGGAGGAAGGTGGAAGACATGGTCCAAAAATTCTCCACCTGTCTTTCTGACACAGTTATTGGTCCAAAAGTGAGTCTTGCGGCCAGAATGATAACTGCTTATCCAGGTTTGGTGTCCTGTGATGAGATAACATATCTAAGATCCATGCTACCTGCTTACAACTTCAAGAAACTCCCAGAGAAAATGATGAAAAACATCTCCAACCCAGGGAAGATATATGAATATCTTGGCCACAGAAGATGTATGTGAGTATCATTGTGTGATAGGTTCATTCTGATCTCTTACAGAACAATAGGTTTTTGATTACATGAAATTGGAAAAAAAGATGCTGCTAGTACTGGCATGCTGAAATAAGACACACAAAAGGAGGGTTTAGTGTCTGAGAGATTTAGCTTTTGTGTTTAGCTCTTAGCTAGTTCTTCAGTGAATATCCTGTTCTCCAACAGGAAGAGAATAGCAATAGGTCACTATCCCAGATCTTTGTTCTTTTTTTCTTTGCGTACTTCACCATTCATTTACTTCCCTGAGCCTGGAACAATCAATAATATTCCCTCTTTACTCCCTCTCCCCCCAAATTTTTAGTTTTAAAATCTTTTATTCAGAACTCTGTACTTCCTTAATTATCTGAAAGTATTTGTTTATGAAGACAGCTGTTCCTACTCTGTTTTAACAGATACATTTCACTTTGTTCTTTTCAGAATGTTTGGAAAAGACATTTGGCAAGAAAGAGAAACAAAAATCGCCCTTTGTTAGGTATGTTTTCTTTTGTAACTTAAATCATATTTGTTTCAGCTATAGACAGCTAAATGTGATTTAAAAAACAAAACAGTGTAAGACTAAATGCTTTTAAGCTTTATTAAAAAATAGAGAGCAACCTTCTTAGTGAAATTATATTCATTTTGAAGAGGACTTACTATTTCTTTTCCATGTCAAGTATTCAAATTTCAGGTGAAGTCCTATAACTGCCTGAGAAACACCAACATTTAGTAATATTTAATCTTTGTAAGTTAGAGTTTAGTTATTAAGATTGGACCAGCTTTTTGTGGATCATCTTTAGAGAAAAATTCATCATCCTTAGAATAATGAAAATAGCACCAAGACTGTTGTCACCCACACTATATATCCCCTATCTTTATATTTATTTTAGTCTATACTTATTAGTCCATTATTTTTACGTAGTAGTGACAGATTTTGAAGACTAAATTGTTACTAAGAAAATTTTTACAAAAAATTAAGAGACACCTGTGTCCACAAGGTGCCTAATTTTTCTGAATGTTACTACTTAGGCTCTGGAATAAGCCCTCAAGACCAGCATATATTAGCTCAGAATTGATTTTCTGGAAGGAGATATGAAGCCCCATCAATGAATGAGATTCTTCCAGGAATTCTGGAGAAAAAAAGCCATTCTGAGAGTTAGCTTTGCAAATTGATTCAAATCAATAGAGTATCTACCAAAAAGCCTGGAATAATCAATAATGTTAATTATTGATATCCAGGAGTGTTAGGTGCTCCCTGTCTTTCTACAGACCGGGAGAAAGAATTGGAAGCCTTCCAAATGGCACAGCAAAGGTGTTTGCACCAGAAGAAGGGACAAGCAGTTCTGTATGAAGGTGGAAGAGGCTATGGAAAAAGCCAGCTGTTGGCTGAAATAAACTTCCTGACACAGAAGGAAGGGCATAGGTAAAGACTCCTGTTTTCTTAGTCAGAACCTACTTCTCTCGGGGCCTCTTTCCGTTGTTAGTGAGACTCTCGTGTCATTAGATTCAGCATTCTTAGATTGGTGAAGTGAGTAACCTACATGTCATACCGGGGACTCTTGATGACCATAGTAATATTCACCAGGGTGTTGCCATTGATGCTAAAGGAAGCAGATTCCAAGCAGTGCTTCTATGCCATCCAGACCCTCATGGCCATCTTCTTTGAGATTGATACATGCCCAGCCTGTTACCGGCAAGAGTGCCTACAAAGACACCTTCGTGGGATAGTGGAAGAACAACT
Organism: Rhinopithecus bieti; assembly: GCF_001698545.2. Lineage (NCBI taxonomy): Eukaryota > Metazoa > Chordata > Mammalia > Primates > Cercopithecidae > Rhinopithecus > Rhinopithecus bieti. Next base: position 6,012,836 of record NW_016804694.1, read on the forward strand.
TCACTGCCTTTTTAATGACCTCTTATTTGTGAAGGTAATGAAGGCAGTGGCTTTCTGAATTGGGTTACTGTTATATTTTGTGGAAAGTCAGACCTAGGATTGTTTTCTAATCTAATAACCTGAGGATATACATATATATATATATATATATATATGGTAGGGCCAAGATTTGAAATTCCTTTGACACCAAAACTCAGGCTTTCTCCTTTTGAAGAGAGTGAATTCTAGTATCGAACCTGACACTTGGTAGTTGAATGTCCTAGAGCAAATCACTTAGCCTCTCTGAGTTATAGCTTTTTCATCTGTGAAATAACAATTATAGTACTGTATGTTTTTATGTGAATTTTAAAGAAGATGGTATCTAAGAGATTGCATTGTATATTTTAAAGTGCTAAATACATTAAGGTGGCCCTCACCAGTGGCATATCCCCAGGAATTATATCCATGTGTTCTTGAGTTGGTTATAATTTCTTTATTTTTTAACCCTACCTTCCTATTCCCTTACCACAGAATATATCATTTGAAACCAGCATCTGGATCTCAAAAGCCTTCAGAGGTCTAGGATTTATGGGGTATCCAGTAGTGAACAAGCTAAAAATTCACTGGTCCACAATTTGTTTTATTTATCCTCTATCACTTCTCCTAATCTACCCACTCTGCAGAGTATTTTGGAATGGAACCCTAAGATCTGTCTAATCCCTCAACATATCCCTCTCTTAAGACAGGCCTTGCTTGGGTCTCTAAACCCCTGCCTACATAGATTAGCAGTCATCTCACTTTGGCTCTCAGGCTTCCGGTAGTTCATGTGCCTCAGCCTAGCACAGGAAACAATGTTACGTGATGTCTGTTGCATCTTGTTCTGACAAGTCTCATGTACAGATTTCATCCTGGTATACTTGGAATAACTGGGATACTGGAGCTGCCCAAAATGGCATTGCTAAGTTCAACCTGTCATTTACTCCTTAGTCATAACCCTTTAAGGGTTTTACTAGAGTCTGGTATGGAAAGGAGATAGATATCTGTCTCTAACCCTTCATGAACTTTCTGTCTCATCCTTTGAACTATATATTAATGTTGGATTGGCCCTTGTAACTCTGGTCAATCTTGCAGAAACCCATTCTCAGTCAAAATAGAATTGTCTTGTGTTCCCTTTGGAGAACCTGCATGTTTTTATTAGATTTTCATTTTAAATGCTAACATGTAATAATTTTCCTGGTCAGTTTCCTTTGTCCTTCAAAGTTTCGCACATGGATGACATGGCCAGACAAAAGAAGGTTAAAGCATATAGGTTTATAATAAAGGTTAACTTTTATTAAAGTACTTCAGGAGGTGGGTACTTTCACTACATGTCACTAACTCTTAATATGTGGAGATAGTTTATGTTTATTTTAATCTGTCCACATCACACTTTGATTCAGGCATTTCTTCGCCTGCCTATTTGCCGATATCTTCATTGTTATTTTCTACTTTTAAGCTTAGATTCATCCTACAACACAGCATGGCGTATAAGAAAAGATCTTTGCTCTTCCAGATCCTGTTTCTAAATAAAATTTTAGTAGTTTAATTTAAAATAGTAGTTTCTAAATGCAGTTATATAGATATTTTACCTAGTATTTGTTAAAAATGCAGATACTCATGTTCTAACCTAGGATTATGGAATCAAAAATCTGTATGAGTAGAAACTGATGTAGCCATTCTGGAAAGCAATCTAAAAGCAACTAGTCAAATTTTAATAACATGTATCCTCTAGACCCAGCAATTCCACTCCTGGGTATATATCTCAACAAGTATGTTCTTAACAGTGTGGAGGCCAGGGAGGTATCGGCATGAATGCTTGCATGAACATGATGGAATAAAATGCAGAATTTAGAAACAGGAGAATATATAAAAACGTAGTGATATGAAATGATCTTAAAAACACAGTCCTGGTTAGAAAGAGAGAGGTTAAAATGAGATCTGTAATACAGTTTCATTTACATTAAAAACAATTACTTGACAAAACAACAACGCATGTTTTATAAGAACACCGTAGAAACAAAGAACTATGCAATGAACACATTAGAATGGTCACTTGAGGCAGCGGAGAGTGAAGTGGGAGTTCCAAATGTGATTAAAAGTAAATAGATCTTTAAAGTCTGTTTGAGTGGGTCCTGGTGATTGGGAGTGCTGGCAAGCACTCCCAGGTGATTCCAGTGCATAGCCTGGTTTGGAAATTGCTGTTTTAAGGTATTATGAGTTCCCACACAAATGAAGTTTTTGCCAGAATGAAATATTTGAAAGCTTCAAGTTTGATTTGGAGAATATTTTGATGAGTATTTCATGTTTCAGGTAGAATATTTTCTTGTCCACAGAAACCCAGTACTTTTTTTAGGAACTAGATTTTATATTTATAAAGTAAAATATTGGCCGGGCGCGGTGGCTCAAGCCTGTAATCCCAGCACTTTGGGAGGCTGAGACGGGCGGATCACGAGGTCAGGAGATCGAGGCCATCCTGGCTAACACGATGAAACCCCGTCTCTACTAAAAAATACAAAAAAACTAGCCTGGCGAGGTGGCGGGCGCCTGTAGTCCTAGCTACTGGGGAGGCTGAGGCAGGAGAATGGCGTAAACCCGGGAGGCGGAGCTTGCAGTGAGCTGAGATCCGGCCACTGCACTCCAGCCCGGGCGACAGAGCGAGACTCCGTCTCAAAAAAAAAAAAAAAGAAAAAAAAAGAAAAAGAAAGAAATTTCAGCGTCCGGCTTCGCTCCTCCATACCTTCAGAGCACTTCCGCCATGCGGAGGGGGAACCTGGCTGTTCTTTAACCTCTCCTACTTGATGAGAGTGAACGTAGGCAAGGCAGCTTGTCTCACCAAGTAATTGTGATACCGCATCCCCCAGCGTGCTGGCTTCCTGACTTCCAAAATGCCGGAAGTTTGATTTCTCACAGAACTTCAAAGGTCCCGGATCGTTTCCCAGCCTGCTCAGAGTTGCCATGGTACTCACCCTCTGGGAAGCTGGAACACTCAGTGACACCATGTGTTGCTTGAAACTAACCTGTTACCTTTTAGGCTTTTGAGACCACTTGAACTCTGACTTTGTGGCATTTATTACGAAATCTACTAAAATGGGTCAACAGTCTGATTTTACCTCGTTTTCCACACATGCTGGTTAGGTCATCTGTTGATTAGCCATGGTTTCCTCCAAAAGGGGATTATCTCTTCCTGATTACCTCCAAGAGAAGGATGAAACGTACCTGGACTTAGAATATATTTTACTCCGAAAACTCTAGCCTGTGTTAACATTTTATTTAAATTATTGATGGGAAATTCATGGTAGATTTGAAAACCAGATGACTTCATTTCTAATCAGAGGTTATTATTTCTTTGCTGATCTTTCCAGGCAGCGAGGGAAACACCACTGATTTTCCTCATTGATGAGGCCCAGTATATGGATGCAGCTTCCTGGGAGTTTTTGGAAACATTGCTCTACAGTATGCCCATCATCATGGTGATGACGTTGACCCCTATCTTCACTCTGTGTGGCTGGGCCCAGCATTTCCTGCACAGCCCTCAAGCTATCCTTATGCCTATTTCGAAGTTGGCAACAACCTCGCTGTTAAGAATGGCATGTTGGGAACTAGGGGTGGTGAGCATCCCCCAAGAGCTGCAGATGTGAGTGGCTAGGACTAACTGAGCACTTCATTAAGGGAGGAACCAGTGCCGTAATATAAGTGAGAAGGCACAGGTCTTACTGGAGTTGGGGGAGAGAATGGCATTAGTAACCATGATGAGGCCCCAAGACTAGATTTAAAGGAGACAGTCTTGTAATCAAGTAAGGGGCTGCCTCCCTGGGCTATCCACCCAGGTTTTCACAAGACAATTAGGACTTGGGTGGCTTGCTTTATGTGTCAGTTATATGTGATAAGGCCCCTTTCTGCCAGACCCTTTAGCGAGGGAATGTTAGTTCCTTTCAACATCAATAAAAGAAAAATAGTTGAGAAAGAAAAGTTATTGCCGAAATGCATTTCAAGGCCAATCAGAAATTACTTTTTTATATTTCTGTGCCTCTGTCCCCCTCTGTTAGTGTACGTCATGAAGAGCTGACTTTAAAAAAAGAAGATTCCTCAGAGTGAAGTACCATCACGTTTGGCTCCCCTAAAGTGGTCATCTCTAATGTGCAATCCCTTACTTACCTCCCTGCAGCTACCTTCACAGGTGCTTTGGAAATCCCCTTTATTGTGAGGTCCTATGCCAGGACCTTCTCTCTAAGGACATGTTGCTCTTTCATGACCTACAAAAAGAGGAAGAGGAAAACAGCAAGTGGGAAACCCTCTCAGGTAAGCTTAGCTTCCCAGAGTTCTACCCTGGTCCGGCTGCTGAAGTTCATTCTCCAGCATGACATCACTTGGCCTTTATGAGGTACATACCTTTTCCTTGCTAACATTGTGGGCCACACTAGGCCTTCCCAGATAAGCACACTGTACAAATCTTATACAATTAGGGTGAAAATACTCAAGACTTGCCTTGGATAACTTAATCCAATCAATCTACAATAGTTCATTTTATAAGCAGCCCAAGAGGTGGGGCTAGGAAATTAGGATTTATAAACATGAAAGTCCAGAAAAAAGAATTGTACACTATTGATGAGAAGGCTGACTTGAGGATTTGGATGGGGGATGGGAGAAGGGAGGAAATTAGGAGAGGAATAAAGGGTAGAAGTATGTATAAAAGCAGAAAGGCATCCCAGAGCTGTGATGTAATAGAAGCAGGAGCTGTTATAAGGTGAACAGGAATAGTGATTAGTTGTAAGATACTGATTGGTACAGAGAATGTTGTTAGTTTATAAGAGAAAATTAGAGAACAGGCAGACAGGTGGGGTAAAACACTTTAAACCATGGTACACTCCAGTGATCTTCATCCTTTAGGTTTTTTTTTTTTTTTTTTTTGACTAAATTATTATATTTTTGTGCCTTTAAAACTACAGTCCCTGAGAATGGTGCTTTCCTCAGTCATAGCCTGTTTTCTTTATAGCCAATGCCATGAAATCCATAAAGTATAGTATTTTTCCTGCCAACTCTGAAGAAGACCAGGAACTTTATGTCTGCACAGTCAAGGATGATGTGAACTTGGATACAGTACTTCTACCACCCTTTCTGAAAGGTAAGTCCCTTGAACACCTCAAGTGAACCAATTACAGATATCATTGCAATTAGTAATTTGGTGAGTAGTTGAGTGTAGGTCTCTCATTATCATTCTGGCTTCATTTCTTCTAAAAAAGTAATCTACCTTCTAGAAATAAGTTCTGGCATTGCCTGAAGAGCTCTTTGAAGACTTGTAATGCTACTTGAGTAAGGTTTTACTTAAATGAGCTTATTGTTCTCTTTGGGGCTGACTGATGACCTGGAAAAGTTTTCCAATTATTTAATACAAAATAGGTCCTGAGTTTCCCTTTGTGCATATTCTTGTTACAGAGTAGACAGTAAGCAAAGGAGATGATGTTGCTAAGATTTAAGAAAATCCATGGTGTTAGTGAAGATACAGTGTTATGCACATAGCAAGAGTTTAATAAAAAGGAAGAGTGCAAAGTAGAATGACTGATGCCATAAAGAATAATGAAGCTATCAGAATCGGGTAGGCATAGTTGGAGAGGGGATGTTCTTCTCAGAAATGAATTTTTCTTATTTTAATATTTTATTCAAGTGTTTGGTGGGCAAGGTACTAATACTAAGCCCTCTTGAGGAATATTGTGATGAACAAGCATACCTTCAAGTAAAGTATGGTCTTGTTGAGAAAATAAGACACACATATGAAATAGCAGTTCAAGACACCATGGTAGTTAAAGGCTAGGGCTCTAGAGTCAGAAACCCTGGGCACCATGGACTCCTGCACTTACTGGCTATGGAACTTTGAATAAGTTAGTCAACTTCTCACTCATCAGTCAAATGAGGACAATAATAGTCCCTACCTCATGGGGCTAGTTGAGGATTAAATTAAATAAATTATGGCACATAATAAATATTCCATGACTGTTAGCTATTATATTATAAGCTCTTTACTCTGGAGGTTTTAGGTTCAACTAGACAGTTTACACTGATACAACTGTGATAGACCATACTTAGCAATGGCTTTTCTTACTCAGAAGGAAATATAGGATGCTAACAGGACAGCAGCAGGTACCCTTCTTCAGTGAAAGTTTTCACAGGAGTTTACATAGCACTCCAGGGGCTATTCTCTGGAGCCTCAAGTAATAGCTCAGCTGTGGGGAATGAAACTATGACTCATGGGTGCTTAGAGGCTTCATGGAGCCACTAAAGGCCGTATCTCTTATAATGGCCCAAACAGGCATCGCTTTCAGGCTCTGCAAGAGGCATGACCTTTTACAAGAATGATTGTACCCAAGGAAGCCCAAATCTGTGGCTTACCACCAGTTCATTCAGTTTTACCAGTCCAAATTCAGTTTCCCAAGCAGAGGTTATTCTTAGCATAAGCAAAGAAGTTTGGCTAAGTGGAGTAGGGAGGATTGAGGTGGGGGCAGTAGACATGGGTAGATGAAAAGCACATCTTTATTTTTAAAAAAACTGTACGGACTTTCAACATGATATATTCTAGATTTGTAGAAATCTTGTTCACTGCTGATTGGCTGACTGACTGATTGATTTTGGCAGAAATAGCAGTAGCCAACTGGATCAACTGAGCCCAGAGGAACAGTTGCTGGTCAAGTGTGCTGCAATCATTGGTCACTCCTTCCATATAGATTTGCTGCAGCACCTCCTGCCTGGCTGGGATAAAAATAAGCTACTTCAGGTGTTGAGAGCTCTTGTGGATATACATGTGCTCTGCTGGCCCGACAAGAGCCAAGAGCTTCCTGCTGAACCCATATTAGTGCCTTCCTCTATCGACATAATTGATGAAACCAAAGAGAAGAAAACAAAGTTAGGTAAGGAAGGGCTATTCCCTTTTACTCAGGTCTGAACAAAGAGTCCCTGTGGGGGTATCTGTGTTCAGAAAGACCATCAATATCATATATCAAGGGGTTCTCTTATTCGTTTGTTTAAAGATGGAGTTTTGTTATGTTGCCCAGGCTGTAACTCCTGAGCTCAATGGGTGCATACCACCACACCCAGTTTGAGGGTCTCTCTCTCAAAGCCTATGGCTAAGAAACAGAAAGAAAATTATCATTTAAACCATGAAGGAGACATGGATGTAGTGAAAAAATATCTTGTATTTTTCAGTCTTGTCTTCATTTCAGGAATTCTAGCGCCTTCTTAACCCAGGTGTTAGTATTTGTGTTTTGATTTTTGGTTCAGAAAATATTGACATAATCTTTTATTGGCTTCTAGGTACAAAGAATGAGATAAAAAGATAAACCATCCCCAATTTTAGAAACTCACAAGGAAGACAAACACATGTGGAATTGAAACAGACATGAACAAAGCAAGATATAAATAGCTTGCAATCTCAAATTCTCCACATGAAAGAATAAGATTGTAACATGGACTACCCAAAGCACATATAATTCACAAATACTTTCCCTTTGACTTTGAAATATGTTTGGGCCCTATGTTTGAACAGAGCATTTCCTACAATTTGACATTCGTAATAATTTGAAGTAAAATCTCAATTTAGGAGAAACAATTAAGAAATCAGTGGTATAGAAGTACAGGATTTTTTCGTACCACTGATCATTTCTTCTCTGTTGTACTTTGTACAAGATATGGTCAGTATCACTCTCACAATGGTGCAAAATTTTTTATACAAAGGAGGCAGTAATATTAGCCTAGGGTTATAAATAAAATTTTCTTACACACTAGCAGCCATGTGCTTGAGAGTTTGCCATATTGATGCACAAAGGATTATAAGGGAAAATCTCACTTAGATTTTCCTAAATTTCAGATGGTGGTTCAGCCTCTCTTCTCAGGCTAAAAGAAGAATGATCCCTACCTCAAACTGAGGTGTTGGAATTTGGAGTGCCTCTACTACGGGCAGCTGCTTGGGAGCTCTGGCCCAAGGAACAACAGATAGCTCTACACCTCGAATGTGCCTGCTTTCTCCAAGTTTTGGCCTGCCGCTGTGGGAGCTGCCATGGAGGAGACTTTGTCCCCTTTCATCGTTTTGCAGTTTGTTCTACTAAGAATTCCAAGGGGACCTCTCGATTCTGTACTTACAGAGATACTGGCTCAGTGCTAACACAAGTGATCACAGAAAAATTGCAGCTGCCTTCTCCCCAAGGTAAACCCAGGAGGCAGAAAGAGGATATATGGGTATTCATGTACTTGAAATTCTTCATCAAAAAGTTGAAATCAGATTAAAGGAGAAAAGTAGGTAGAAAGAACCACTTATTTATTCCTTAAGTACTAGAGATTTACAAAAATGTAATCTCAGAGTTAAAGACTACCTTAGAGATCATATTTGTTTTGATTGGCAATCTTGGGCAAGTTACTTAACCTCAATCAATTGGGGACAGTAATAATACCAACTTCACGGGCCGGGTGCAGTGGCTTACACCTGTAATCCCAGCATTTTGAGAGGCTGAAGTGGGCGGATCACTTGAGGTCAGGAGATCAAGACCAGCCTGGCCAACATGGTGAAACCCCCTCTCTACTACAAATACAGAAATTAGCCAGGCATGGTGGTGGGCACCTATAATCCCAGATACTCAGGGGGCTGAGGCAGAAGAATCGCTTGAACCCGGGAGCCGGAGGTTGCAGTGAGCCGAGATTGTGCCACTGCACTCCAGCCTAGGCGACAGAGTGAGACTGTCTCAAAATAAATTAATTAATTAATAATAATATCAACTTTACTGGGTCATTGTGGGGATTAGTTAAAATATGTAGTGTGCTCTGAACAGTGCCAGACATACAGTGATTGCTCAATACCCTTTAGCTATTGTTTTGATTATTACTATTATTTTTCAGCTCAGTACACACATATTGAGTCCTTATGTGTGTCAGATTCTATACCAAGGAATATGGTGTGAATAAGCCTTGATCTTTGTACTTCTGAAGCTATCTGTTTTGGGGGTTACTACAGACATATAGATAGAGAATTCTAGTATGGCATGGTAAAAGCAATGAAAATGAGAAGGGACCATTAACTCAGCTGGGGAAATATGTCAGTGAAGATTCTCCTTTGAAGTAGATCATGTCAGAATTGCATCTTGAGGGGTAAGTAGGAGTTAGCTACCTGAAGAAGGTTTTATTGGTTAATAGATACTCACCATAGCCTGTTAAACATATGAGGTCATTCCTCTTTGTTTAGCCTTTTCAGTTAGCTTACCTTACAGAACAACTCATTGTCTCCAGCTGTCAGAAAGTTTCTTCTTTCATCAGGATGTAAGGTACCTCCTTGTAGCTTCACCCATTTTTCATAATTATACCCTCTTCCATACTTGAAGATAGCTATCAAGACCCAACCAAATCCTCTTTCCCTACTTTGATAAAAGGGAGTTGGTTTGGTATTGGGGGTGGGGTGATGGTATGTGGAAAATGGTAGATACTTGTCGGCAAAAGGCTAAAATGAGGGATTTGGTGTATGATACAATTCTTCTAGGTATAACATCATGACTATGAAGGTGGACCAATGACTTGGAGCAATTAGTCATTGGTTGATGAGCTCTATGTGCATTTGCATCTGTTGTGCTTTCCAAAGTCTGGTATTGTGAAGAAACTGTGCTATTGTTCATATTTCCTGTGTGACTTTTTTGCTTTTAAGAGGTCAGTTTTGGCCAGGCCTGTTGGCTCACACCTGTAATCTCAGGGCTTTGGGAGGCCAAGGTGGGCAGATCACAAGGTCAGGAGATCGAGACCATCCTGGCTAACGCAGTGAAATCCCATCTCTACTAAAAATACAAAAGAGTAGCCAGGCATGGTGGCAGGCACCTATAGTCCCAGCTACTCAGGAGGCTGAGGCAGGAGAATGACGTGGACCTGGGAGGCAGGGTTTGCAGTGAGCCAAGATTGCACCACTGCACTCCAGCCTGGGCAACAGAGCAAGACTCTGTCTCAAAAAATAAAAATATAAATAAATAAAGGTCAGTTTTCTTTTTTTTTTTGCTTTGGATTGGACAGCCTGGTCCGTCCATAGGAAAAAGGCTCAAGACCTTCTCAGCCCAGCAGAACCCTGAGGAGGCTTCCCAGACCCCAGGCCTTTGTGCATTGCCATTGCAGACCTGGCATTGCCTGACTCCAGAGGGTACTATTACAGAGGCTATGATATGAGGGTGCCTCTTGGAGTTGTGTACTGCAGTAGAGCTGCCAATATCCTCAGTTATCTTAGCTGTGATTTAACATCATTATCATCAGCAAGCCAGTCCTTTTACTTAACCCAAGTTCTCCCTAAAACAGTCCTCTTAGACTCCTTATCAATCCCACCATCCATGCTGTGAGTTGCAATGGGTAACATCTCAACATCATTCCTCATATTTGCTGTTATCTGTTAGAAAGCAGCTTCAGAAGAAGAATCAGATCTGTAGGATAAAGGCTATTTAAAAGCCTGCTACGTAAAGCTGGAAAGCTCTCTTGATCACTGACTAGGGAACTGTGGTATCTTATACTATCACAATTTTCTTCACTTGGTTTTAGCCTTTACAGTTCACTCTGATCTGGTCATGACCCTGATCCATATGTATTCAGGGATTTCCACTACTAGAAATAGCCAGCAAACCAGGATGGACACATTCTTTATTTTTCCTTCATCTTGAAAATACTGAGTGCCTCCTTCAAAATCAGAACTAGTTTGAAGGTTTGGGAATGATGAAAGTTACTATTTGAATCACAAGTAGTTGTGAAGAAATTTACAAACTACCATCCTAATTTTGTGTTGTAAACTGCAGAAGAAAGGTAGTCAGGAATTTAAAATGTCCTCAGTTCATCCAAACATGGAGAATTAATCATATTTTTTTTCTCCCTACAGATAGTTTTCCATTCCAGATGAAACCATCCAGAACTCAGGAGGCCTTCTCAAGTGAATGCTGCAGGTAGGCAGAGATGCTGAGGGTGAACATGGAGGGACCAAAAGTGACAGAAAGATGACCATTAAACTGAGCCACTCACGTCACTTGCAGTTGAGGAGTGGTGACTCTTGTACTAAGCCCAGTATTAAGGTTAACAGAGAAGATTTGGAAAGGCAATTTTGATTCTCTATAGGGAAATTATTTCTTTTTTTTTCTTTTCTTTTCTTTTTTTTTTTTTTTTGAGACAGAGCCTCACTCTGTTACCCAGGTTAGAATGCAACGGCGTGATCTTGGCTCACTGCAGCCTCTGCCTACCGGGTCAAAGTGATTCCTGCCTCAGCCTCCCGAGTAGCTGGGACTGCAGGCGTGTGCCACCACACCCTGGTAATTTTTGTATTTTTAGTAGAGATGGGGTTTCTCCATGTTCGCCAGGATGCTCTTGATCTCCTGACCTCATGATCCGCCCACCTCAGCCTCCCAAAGTAATGGGATTACAGGCATGATCCACCACACCTGGTGGGAAATTATTTCTTAATGGTTGGGAAAAACTTTTTAAAAACACCTTTTTCTATTTTTTTTTTTTTG
>NW_016804694.1:6027273-6031416 GCF_001698545.2 Rhinopithecus bieti
ATCTGGACTCACTGCAACCTCTGCCTCCCAGGTTCAAGTGATTCTCCTGCCTCAGCCTCCCAAGTAGCTGGGATTACAGGCATGTGCCACCACACCCTGGTAATTTTTGTATTTTTAGTAGAGATGGGGTTTCTCCATGTTCGCCAGGATGCTCTTGATCTCCTGACCTCATGATCCGCCCACCTCAGCCTCCCAAAGTAATGGGATTACAGGCATGATCCACCACACCTGGTGGGAAATTATTTCTTAATGGTTGGGAAAACTTTTAAAACCCCTTTTCTTTTTTTTTTTTTTTTGAGATGGAGTCTCTGTCGCCCAGGCTGGAGTGCAGTGGCACCATCTCAGCTCATTGCAACCTCTGCTTCCCAGGTTCAAGCGATTCTCTTGCCTCAGCCTCCCAAGTAGCTGGAGTTACAGGTGCATGCCACCACGCCTGGCTAATTTTTGTATTTTTAGTAGACACGGGGTTTCGCCATGTTGGCCAGGCTGATCTTGAACTCCTGACCTCAGGTGATCCACCAGCTTCAGCCTCCCAAAGTGCTGGGATTATAGGTGTGAACCACCACACCCAGCCTTTTAATAGCTTTTAAGTGCATTTTATACATAGCATTTTTATTTCCAGCTATAGATTTGTCTTCTTAATTATTTTAGCCCAGATGATATTAAAATGAACATACATTTCCTAACCATGTACCTCCTGGATCTCTAATGCTTTTCAGTGTTCAATGTCCCTACCTGGAGTTCACCAGCCACTCTATATACAGTTTCCCATCCCACTTATCTAACTTGATTTCTTACTGTTTTCAAACAAAAATCTTTTCCACGTGAACCACTCCCACACTAACCTGTGTGTCTTTGCTCACACATTTCTCCCTTGTTAAATGCTGAGTGACCTCCACATCTCTCCACCTATCAGTATGTTGACCATCCTTCAAGGCCCTCCTCAGTCTCCACGTTTTTAGATCATTATAGCTCAGAGAGATTTGACTTTTGAGCTCAGCGTGCTTGTGAAAAGTACACTAGATTAGAAGTCAGAGTGGTAAGCTCTAGTTTTGGTTCTACTTCTCAGTACGAAGCTATATGTAATTTCTCTGAGCCTCAGTGACCTAAAAGAGGCAATTTTTGCCTGCCTGAATGACAGAGTTGTTGTAGGATTAGATGATGATATATAAAATAATATTAAAATGTGGTATTAGAAAATTCAAATATGCTATCAGAAAAAAATGTATTATTATTGCTTTGTATCATTTTTATGTTTTATTTAACATTTAGATTGTTATTTAACTATTCAAGTGTGGTATTTCCCCATTTAGATTGAGGTATTTAGATTGGCTTTCAGCTTTTAAAAATTCCTAATAGAGCTTTGCAGTTACAGCTCTGGTCCCTGACTTTTAAAATTTTATGGAGTAACTGAGGAGAAGGATAGACAAATAATTAATGAATGATGCAGGAAAGCTTCCTGGAAAAAGTGACTTTGAGACCTGGTAATGCCCCAATAAAGGTGGCCACTCTCAGGTTTTCATTTTCTTTCCACAAAGAACAGAGGAAGAGTTCCTAGATCAAGTGAAGAGGAAGCTGGCTCAGACCAGCCCTGAGAAAGACCTGTTGATCACAAAGCCTTGTCACTGTAAGGATATCCTGAAGTTAGTGCTCTCACCCCTCACCCAGCATTGCTTGGTCATTGGAGAAACGACCTGTGCATTTTACTACCTGCTGGAGGCTGCGGCTGCCTCCTTGGATCTGTCAGATAATTATATGGTGAGCAGGCTCTGCAATCTGCCCTTCAGCTGAGCCTTTTACTTTGAGAATTTGATTGAGATCTCTTACAATCATAACCATGAGTGAAAAGTGGAAGAAAGTAGGAGAGAGAGAAGAGCTAGAAAGGATTTAGGAAAAAACATGAAGTGGGAATATGGTAGTGGAATAGCAGCAACCCGTGCTGGCCCTGCCCCTGACTCTTGCACAAGCAGTCCAGCTCCTGTTTCTAGCTTGAAGTCCAAATCTGTTTCAAATTCTGATCTTGACCCTCATCATAACCTTACTCCAGCCTTTGCCCTAATCACACCAGCATCATCCTAATCCTAATCTGGTTTCTTTATCCCTTGCCCTGTTTGGAGGCCTTCTTTTATTTAAGGAAGGCAAGCAGTCTTCTGGGCCAACCCTCAGCATTTTCATTTTTGAAAAAACACAAGGTGAAGATCTGTCAGTTTGAGGAGGCTACTTTCTGCCGTCTTCTGTCAGAGGTGAGGACAGGGGGTGACCTTGAAGTGCTGGCTATTTCTCCTTGAGGGTTACCCTATTATTTCTTTCAAAATCTCTTCATTTTTTTTTTGTGTATGATTATAAATGTGATAATGTGATAAAAGGTTTATTCACATTTAAAATATAGAAATATATAATAGGTAGAAAGTGAAAGAGCTCCCACTAATCCTACACCCCCCACCATAATTAATAATTGTATGCATGTTCCACCAACTGTACACACACAGCCATATCATTGTTTTCCATTATTTTTTAATAGGATCATATTCTACATTTTCTTGTTCCTGCAGCTTGCTTTTATTCTTAATAGTACAGACAGAACCTATTTACATATTGGTGTGCATACCGATCCACCACATAGTTACAACTGCCAAGTACTCCATTGGCTAGATCATAGCTTAGCTCTTCCCTTCTTCAGGTGCATTTAGGTTATCTCTATTTGGGGGATTATTTTAAACATTGCCACAGTGAATATTCTTCTTAAGTATCTCTTTCTCTCCTTGTGAGAGTGTTTCTGTAAGAAAAATTTCCAAAGGTGGCAATGCTAAGACACAATTTTAAAATCCATAAATACATCACCAAATTGCCAAACAAAATTTTATATCAATTCAAGTTTTTCCCATTTCCTCATATCCTTACTAACATCAGATACTACCAGTCTTTTCTAACCTTGCTAATTCCTAGACAAAGTTATATTGTTTTAATGTGTTTCTCTTAATTAATAAGGTACATCATTCTTCTAGGTTTATTGGTCATTTGTATTTTTTTGTGAATTATCCATTCATGTTCATTGAAGTAGATATAAACTAATTTGCTCATTGGAGTATATGTAAACGAATTTTAATGTAAACCTTAAGATAATTTGGTTAAGATAGTAAACTTAAGGTACATAATGTCTTGAAGGCCAAAGGGAGTATTAGAGTTGTCACATTGTTGCATTATTTATGCTTCAACCAAGAGGTCTTCAGAGCAAAGTTAAATAATTATTCTTTCCCTTTATAAGTAAGAGTTATTGTACAGTCCTCCCAAGATTGTTCTTTGTTCTAGAATCACATAGACTTTATCACTTTCTTGAGGGATTCAGCCTTAGAATGTAAAGATATAGGATAGCTTCAAGGTAGTTCCCCAGCTCCCACCCCACATCTACTGTGAGTCAACCTATTTAGGAAGAGAGATAAAGGATTTGGTGATATTATAGATGTTTTCTATGTCATGTGAGAGCATCTGAGTCTCCACTCAAATGACGATCCCTTCTCAGTCTAGCAGCATCACATTTTAAATCACAGCCTTCCTCTACTGCCCACTGACAAATGTGTGGGAGATGAGAAAGGAGGATACTTTCTCCATAATCCTATTTTCTCAACCCTTTACTCACTTATGGCCATACTGGTGCTTGTTAGGGTGACTGCTAACCAGGTTATGCTCTAGCTCAGCTCACTCTTAGCACCTCAGTAACCCCAACTACACATCTCAAAATGAAAGAGCCAGTGTGTTATATCCAAAACCTTGTATTTACATTAATTCTTCTTGTTTTCCCATCTCCAGGTCTGTTTCAACATGGGACACATCACTTTAGCCAAAAAATTGGCTAGGAAAGCCCTTCGGCTGCTGAAAAGGAATTTCCCTTGGACATGGTTTGGTGTCCTTTTCCAGACATTCCTGGAAAAGTATTGGCATCCCTGTACCCTGAGCCAACCTCCAAACAACCCTAGTGAGAAGTGAGAAGGCTTCCTAAGACTGTAGTTAACTAGCCTGAGCTTTGCCTTTTTGACCTAGAACTACTCTTTTTCTATCAAATAATCTTCAAGCATCTAACAGACAAGCAGATAACAAGATATATAAGTTAGCATGTATATATATATATATATATATATATATATA
>NW_016804694.1:6031496-6062748 GCF_001698545.2 Rhinopithecus bieti
ATCTTTACACAACATTAGTCACTAACTGGGTACTTATCCAAAATGTGATTTTCATTCTCTAAGAGATAACTGTGCTCTGTCTCTTTTACAGAAATATCCTTGATGTCCTATTAATCATGGATAGCAACTATTGAGGGCCTATTCCTAATACGCTGTTTAGTTTTATGTGTTAGCTCATTTAACTTATTAAGTTAGCAAGTATATATATATATATATATATATATATATATATATATGCATGTAACAAATAAGTGTATAACATACAGTTCTAACTCTTCCACCTTACTCCCCCAGCCAATTACATGTAGCAAATAGGGATTTAAAGAATGAATCTTTTTTTGAAACCTCTCTCTGAACTTTTCCTGATCAAGAGGAATTAATTAAAATGGCATATGAGGTTAGGAGTAGTGGGAACCAAGGACTATTTCTGAATTTGGACATCTGTAGATGGCCCCATGATGAGTAGACTTGGAGCTCTTGTAGGGAGGGAACTTTGGGCATTAGTAAAGAATAAGGGTGTGCTAACCACCCTGTGCCTTGCAACAGTAAGAAGAATTTGGCAGTTCTGCAGCAGCAGGTGCATTGCCTCTCCCTACTCTGGCAGCTCTATAACCTGGAGGCCACAGCCAGTAGCTACAGGTTTGCCTGCCTGGCTACTCTTATGCAGAAGAATTCAGCCGAGGAGTTTACAAATGAAGCCCAGGTAAGAAGGTCCTTGCTTTACCTTTGGACCTCACTCAGAAACCAAGTTCCTGGTTTAGCATGGTTCTCCAATAACCCAGATAACGCTGATCATGTGTTCAAGTGAGGTTTCTCAATTTACAGTTTATAGATGTGTTTCCAGGTATGAGATTATCTGTGAACTCCCAGAACTGAATGCAGAATTTTATGTGTATATTCAAAAGAACCTTTGGGGGCTGGCAGGAGGAAGAAAAGGGGTCATTGCTTTCATCAGATTCTCAAAGAAGCCTGTGATCTAAAAAAGATTTAAAACTGCTGATTTAGGAAAAAAAAAAAAAAGGAAATATGTCTTCCTCATTTTAGTGTCTTACCTTTCTCTCTGTCTTATCCACATATTCAACAATGAACTGTTTGGTGAACACCTATTATATGCCAGGCACTGATCTTGACTCCAGGGAAATATAATAAGTAAAATATACAGTATGTTAGGTGATAATCAATGCAGTGGAGCAAAATAAAGTGGAGGCAAGGGGATATGGGGTTCTGTGAGGTGAGGGGTGGGGTATAGTTTTGAACAAGAGAAAGCTTTGCTGAGCAGGTGACATTGGAGTAAATATCTGAAAGAGGCGAGAAAGTCACACTGTCTGGGAGTAGAGTATCCAGGCAGAGGGCACAGTGAATGCCCAAGGCATATCCTCTGTATTTGAAGGACAGTGTGACTGGAGGGGAGGAAGAGGAGGAGAGTGAACCAAGAGATGAGGTCAGAAGGACTGGGAACGGGTGGGGTGGCAAATGGTGCAGACCCTAGATAGGCCACTGTAGGAGTTTTGGCTTTTACTCTGAAAGAGATGGGAAGCCATTAATGGGTTCTGAGAAGAGGGGTGACGGTATCTACTTATATTTTAATAAGATCATTCTGTCTGCTGTGTTGAAAATAACATGAAGGGGACAAGGGAGGAAGCAGGGAGACCAGTTAGGAAGCTAATGCAGTAATCTAAGCAAGATATGGTGATGGCTTTGATTATTGTGGGGAAAAAAGGTTGGGGGTTTAGAGGCAATAGGATTCACTCATGGATCAGTTCTGGGATGTGAGGGAAAGAAGAGTCAAGGATAATCTAAAAAGTTGTGACCCGAACTTCTAGGGGGACAGAGATGCTCTTAATTGGGATAGGGAAGTCTGCAGGAAGAACAGATTTGGGGGAAGATTTGGGAGCTAGGCTTTAGACATGTTTTATTTGAGATGCCCATTAGACATCGAGGTGGAGACAAGTCTGGTGAATATGAGTCCAGGTGAATATTCAAGTCTGGGGTTCATGGGAGAGGTCTGAGCTGGAAATAGACATATGGGAACCATCAGTGTGCAAATACTGTTTAAGGTCACAGGACTGTGAGAGAACACCAAGGGGATTAGTATAGAAAAGTTCCAGGGACTTTGTTAACAGCTCCAGTGTTAAAAGGTCAGAATGCTGAGGAGAAACCAGCAGAAGAAACTGAGAATAAGTTGCCAGGGAGACAGGAGGAAAACCAACAGAGCCTGGCATGCTGGAAAGCTAGGGAAGACAGTGTTCCAAGAAGAGAGCACTATTTCAAGTGCACACATAGTTACATAGAACACTAACTATTTCAGATGTGCACATAGTTATATAGAGATCTAGGCAGCAGCCCTGAAGAGCTCTATGAAGCAAATATCAGAGGTCTTAAATTAGAAAACAAAGAAGAGGTAGTTTAATCAGTGTTTTGAAAGGGAAAGTCATGGATTGGAGAGGAAAAGCAGAAGCATGTAGAGAAAGTGGTTTGTTTAAAGAACAGGCAGTGAGAATGATCCAGTTAGAAGTATAGGGGTGAGAAGGAGCATATTTTTCTAGCTGGGTTGGAGTCAAGTTGTGGGATACCAGGAGTTTAGACTGAGTGAGCAGCAAGACATCATAATTTCTTACATAGGAAAGGAACAAAATGGAAATGTTACATGAATGTACAATGGGAATATTTTGCCCTGTGTTTGTTTCCCTGCAGCTTGTCTCTACCTATGTGGAGCTCTCTCAGTTCTCCCAGAGCATGGGCATCAAGGACAAGTGGCTGTACTGTGAGCAGATGGCCATTCAGAAAAGCAGTTTATGTTGGTTCTCCAGAGAGGGATTGTTGGCCACAGCTCAGCTCATGCAGACCCTGGCCTACACCAAGCTCTGCCTTGGCCATCTTGACTTCTCCATCAAGCTGGGTAAAGGGACTTAGGGATGGTGGGTCTAGGGCTTTTAGAGAGTACATGTTCACAGCTGGACCTCACACGGTGCTCTTGAACCTCCTCAGGTTTTCAAGCTCGTGAGATACGCAGACACCTCAAGAAACCAGCTCTGGAGAATCTGGTTCTCTCAGTTCTCTTCAGATCTGCATTTCTGAAGAAGAAGTATTAAGATCATTTTCTGTCATTTGTATTTGTTTCCTAAGAAGGGTGTGTATATTTTCCCAGAGAAGTTTGGAGTGGAGAGGGAGATGCTATTCCATTTCCACACCCCAGGATATCCTTCCCTTGGCCACTCCAGACACATTATCTTAAGTGTGGAAGAATCAGGAGTGGAAATGCAGAGTCAGAGCTACTATATATTCCTCAGTACTTGGGGCTCATGGACAAACTTTCTTCAAAAAAAAAATCTGCAGGGAGATAGAGAATTGCAGCAGCTGAAGACCCTGGAAGCTGCCTCAGAGGCAGTCTCCCACTTCCTTTGCCTAGAGATGGGTCTGATCCCAGGCATAGATGTTCTCTATATAAATAGAGCTATGAAGAGGAGATGTAAAGGATGTTAGGCTGCTTTGAAGGTGTAAGACCCCTTCCTTTCCTACCCATCGTCCTCACTCCCTAGCTGGTCCCAGTGGCTCTGTCTCTCGGCAGATTTGGTCTGTGTGTCCATGTACTGGAGAGTCAGTGGGCGCTCATTTCTCAGGGTTATGATGTCCTTGGCCTGGCCTGCTTTTACTCTGCTTGCTTAGATCTGCTGCTCTACGGAAAAGGTAAATCTTGCACAGGGTCTCTGCTGTACTACTGAGGGATTCAGACCTCAGATGGGGCTCTAGGTTTGGAATACAGGCAGTCATGAACCTGTCCCTCAGGCATGGCCTCTGCCCCTGACCTCTGGCTCCTTAAAGTCTGGGAACCATGTTGTGATTCAGGGGTGTCTGCCTTTGGGGTCTTGTTTCCTTCCCTGTATCACATACTTCTATACCCTGGTTCCTACACTGATAGTATATTACTAGCGTGGTTACCTTCTCTGTCCACAGGATTGCTGTTTCGGCCCTTTAGTGAGTGTCTGCGTTTTGTTCAAATCTACGAGCACAGCCGTGTTCTGACCTCTCAGAGCAATGTCATGCTGGGGGTCCACTCCTCCCTGGCCATGTGGTAATGTCTTACTCAAGGGTTGTGGAAAAGGATAGACATATAAGTCATTTACGCTGTCTCTCCCCACCTGACAGGACTGTTGAACATCTCTAACCAACTTTTAAAGACCATTCACCTCCCATACCCTCCCATCTTATTAAAAGGGCTCTTGCCCTTTAACAGGTTTTGGCCTGTAGGTCAAGGGTTACATTTAGGGTTACACTTAACAGCTAGAGTAACCCATAGCAAGGCTGAATATAATTGGTCTCTTTTTAAGTTTCCTTGTATGTGAGTTAGTAGCCTTGATCACTTTCTAGCATCACAATTCTGACTGTCCAGAAGGTCTTAGAGCCTTAAAGAAGTGACGATTTTAAGCAAAAGTCATGATTGGTAAGCAGCAGATATTGCTGAGAGCTATTACTCTTTTCCTCCAGGTTTGCCCAGGAATCACAGTGGGACCTGTTTGAACACTATTTCTCCAAGGCTTGCCAGTTGGTGAAAAAAACCAATGCTTCGCTATTTGGTGCACATGGCTTTGTCCGATTCCTAGAGTGCCATGTGCTAATGTTACAGAAAATACCAGAGGGTATCTTCATGCATATTCCTCTAGAGCTTCGCAGCCAAACCCTTGAGGTACCTGTTTCTCAACTGTCCTTCAACTAACACCTAATTCACTTAGTTCTACCCTAAGTGAATTAGTTCTACCTTTCTACCACCTGCATCTCTTCCTTGTTTTCCCTTTTACTGGCTCTGTCTCCCTTTACTCTTTGAATCCTTTGTTTCTCCACCTAGAAAGTTTCCACCTGCCTTATGTATCATTCCAGATATTATTGCATCTAGTTCTGGACTGGGTTTCTTTCCACCTTTGCCAGCTACTATCCAGTATCATTAAAACATTAACATTTAGCCTTGCTCAGTGGACCTGTACTCTATGGTTCAGTCTGTAATTTGACACATCTCCCTATAGCCCTTTTGAGTCTAAAACACACTGCAATTCCTCTGTATCCCAAAACCAGTTTTCCAGGCCTATTTTGCCATCAGTAACGCCTCCCTGTTCCCTCAGCCATGAGTGAATATGCTGAATGAGGACCTTTGTAAGTTCTGATGAAGTGGCATGTTAGGAGAATGAAGCACTAATCCCAGAGCTAATGGACCTTCCTTTCCTTTCAGTACTTTAAGGAGTTCTTCTCTCGATGTGTGACCTGCCCTGTCTATCACCAGTGGGTATCTGAGCTTAAGGCCTCTGTAATGAGATGTGAAAAGAGAGAATTCATGTCCCTGACTAACAGCATCAGACCTTTTGACACTTGCTTGACCAGGATTTGGATAAAAGGAGAATTTCTGCAGGAAAATAACTCTTAGAAAAGAAATTTAGGAATACAGAGTAAGCATTTCTTCCTGGAACCCTTGTGTGAGAGACATAAAGACAGTCTCAGATTCTTACTCATGAGCAAAGGCTGCACTTCTGAAGTAAAAAGGGACACACAGATGTAAGGAGTTAGTCCTTGCTCCAGAGGTAAGTATAATCCTCTTCCTAATGCTAGACCCTGCCTGGACAGATAGGAATCCCTTCTACTATTAAACAGCAATTTCTTCAGCTTCTCTCAGCTCTTTGTTTCAGTATTGGTAACCCTTAGGCATAGAAAGTTCTTCCTTGCTTTTAGCCAAAGCAATTGGGTTGTTTCCTTGGAATAACTGGATGGTCACTAAGGAGAGAAAAAGGTCTTAGAAGTCGCAATGTAATGTCTATGAAGGTGAATGATAACATTAGGCAAGAAAAGGAGAGGAAAGAATATAGTTCCTTTTCTCAGAGCCCTGCAAATCTCCTTCTTTCCCAGGGCCGCTATTTAACTTTGTAATTGCTGAGGACATTCCTTGTATTTATCACATTCTTTATGTTCCTTCTTTCAGTATTTAACAGAGTGGCTGATGTCAAGGAGAACAAGGATACAGAAGAAACTCAAGATATATGTGTTAAAAGAACAATAACCTGAAGGGACCGTGATTCTCCTATTGTATATAACACAAGGAAATGCCCCAGATTCTCCTTTTAAATATATAGTGTACATATTAAGTATACTAGCCTTTATAGTTACTGCTATCTATATGTTTATCAAAATAAAAGACTATATTTTTCTAAAACATGCCACTTAGATTTTTTTTAACTCTTAAAAGTCATAAGCACAACTCTACCAGAAGTTAAAACCAGGAGTAGACAGGAGGCCTGGAAGGCTTTAAGATGAACTGATTCCATCTTTTGTAAGGTGAGATCCATTAGCAGATGAAAAACTATGACCCTAATAAAGAAATTGCCATTACTTAAGGAGGGCTGGTAGTGCGAGTGCCTTGGTGTTGCCCTCTTTTGGCACAGATATGGTAATGGGCTCCTAAGAAGTCAAGGAGTCAAGGAGAGGTACAAAGGGTTATGGGAATCCATTTCTCCTTTGTGCTGTGTGATTTGGGCATTCCCAGGTAAAATTGCGAAGTTGCCAGAGTATGTGTAACTTTAGCTTTCTCCCTTTTTCTTCTCTTTGGAGTTGCCATCTTTGGCCTTTATCTATTTGATGGTGTTTCTTCTGCTGAGTATGATCTTCCCGTTGATTTCTTACACTTTGTAACTCAATCATCTAGTGTCCATAGAGTGAATTTGCTAATATTATGATAGCTGCAATTTGTTATTTACTTACTTGTGCTTGAAATACATTGTTTAAATCCTGTATCAATTCTGTGAGTCAAGTACTATTATTATCCCATGTTACAGATGAAGAAATGGAAGCCTAGAAAGAGTTTACCCCAACAAACATAGCCAAAAAATGATAGAGCTGAGCTTCTAACTCAAATTTGATTCCAGAGATTATGCTAGGCTATGCAGGCTTTCATGGGAACTAGGCTTTCCTGTACCCAGTCTTTACTATTCTCTTCAAATGGCCAAGATCAGAACTTTAAGGACAGGAAGGGAGACGTTTATGAAAGGGAGGCCTGCACTTACCCTTTAAATCGTGCAATCTAATCTATACATTTCCTCCTTCCACTTTTCTCCCTCTTATACCTTTCTTTTTCCTGTCGCTCTATTCCCTTCCTCTTCCTACTTGAGTTCCTCCCATCTTACTCCCTGTCTTCTTCTCACCCACTTTATGTCCTCCCTCATTCCTTTAAATTTCTGGGAGGTAATATAGAGTAGCAATCCAGACAAGGACTCTGGAACCAGATAGGCTCGGTTGAAATTCTAACTGCTGCTTATTAGCTGCATTCATTTGGGCATATAATTTATCCTTCTATATGCCTCAGTTTCCTTTTCTGTAGATGGAGATAAAATATCCTCTTGTCCTAAAAATAGGACAAAAGACTGTCAATGTGAAGATTAAATGATTATAAAGCACCTGGCATACAGTAAGCACTCAGTGACTGGTAGCTGTTATTATTGGTTCAGCTTTTATATTTAAAAGTAGATGTTACATTTATGTGGTAGAAAATTCAAAAGAAACAAGTGTATAACAGTGAAAAACTCTTTCCCATCTCTGTCTTCCAGACACCAGTTGCCCTCCCCAGAGATAATCAGTGTTACCACTTCCTTGTGTACCCTAGCAAAATTATTCTATGCACATGTATGCAATAGTATATAGTTACTGCATCCTTCTTTCCCACAAAAGGTGGTGATAGATAATAACACCCTGCAGTACTTCATCCTTTTTTTTTTTTTGGCATTCCCTTTTGGCACTTTTTTTTATTGAGAAAAAATTCACCCTTTTAAGGTATACAATTTGGTGCTTTATAGTATATTTGTAAGACTGTACAATCATCACCACTATCTAATTCCAGAACATTTTTATCACCCCAGAAAGGAACTGTGGTCCCATTAGGAGTCACTCCCCATTTCCTCTTTCCCCAATCTTTGTAACCACTAATATATTTTCTGTCTTTAAAGATTGGCCTATTCTGGACATTTCATATAAATGGAATAATTATACATGGCTTTTTCTTTCAGTTAGCATAATGTTTTCATGGTTTATTTATGGTGTAGGGTTACTTTTTATGGCCAGGTAACATTCCATTGTACCACATTGTGGCACATGATGCCACATTTTATTTATCTGTTCATTAGTTGGTGGACACTTAGGTTGTTTCCAGTTTTTAACTATTGTTATAAATAATGCTATGGTAAACATTCATGTACAAGTTTTCATGTGAACATAGGCTTTCAGTTCTCTTGAGTATATGCCTATCTTGGCATTTCCAGGAATTTCCAGGTCACACAGAAATTCTGTGTTTAACTTTTTGAGGAACTGTCAAACTGTTCTCCAAAGCCTCCGTACCATTTTACATTTTTGCCAGCAATTTCCACAGCCTAGCCAACACTTGCTTTTGTTTGTCTTTTTTATTATAGCTATCCTAGTGGGTATGAAGTTGTATCTTATGATGTTGATTTATATTTCCTTAGTAACTAATGATGTTGAGCATCTTTTCATGAGCTTACTGGACACTAGTATATCTTCTTGGAGAATGTCTATTCAAATTATATGCCCATTTTTTAATTGGAGTTTTTGCCTTTTATTGCTGCATTTTACGAGTTTTAAAAATATATTCTGCATACTGGACCCTTATTGGATTTGATTTGCAAATATTTTCTCCAATTCTGTAAGTTGTCTTTCCACTTTCATGACAAAATCATTTTGCAAAATGAAAGTTTTTAATTTTGATGAAGTCAATGTATCTATTTTTTAGTTTGGATCTTTGTGCTTTAAGTGTCATATCTAAGAAACTATCAACTAATCTGAGGTCACAAAGATTTACTCATGTTTTCTTCTAGGAGAGAAAATCAACTTTTATTTTGGCTTTTACATGTAGGTCTTCAATTTATTTTGAGTTAATTTTTGTATATCTTGTGAGGTCATGTTACAAAATCATGCTTTTGCATGTGGCTATCCAGTTGTCCTAGCATCCTTTGTTTTTAAGCAAAATATTCTTTCACTCATTTAATTGTCTTGACGCCCTTGTTGAAAATCAATTGATCTTAAATGAATGGGTTTATTTCTGGCCTCTCCATTTATTCTGTTGGTCTATATGTCTATCCTTATGCCAGTACCATACAATCTTGATTATTGTAGCTTTATAGTAAGTTTTACAATCAGGAAGTGTGAATCCTTCAACTTTACTCTTCTTCTGCAAAATTGTTTTGGCTGTTCTGGGTCCTTTGTATTTACATATGAATTTTAGGATTGTCTTACCGATTTCTGCCAAAAGGACAACTGTAATTTTGATAGGGATTGCATCAAATCTATAGATTAATTTGGGAAGAATTGCCATCTTAACAATACTAAGTCCTCTGATCCATGAAACTGGGATAGCTTTTCCATATATTTAGGTCTTTTTATTTCAATAATGTTTTGTCATTTTAATGTATAAATATTAGACTTCTTTTGTTACATTTATGCCTAAATATCATATTCTTCTTGATACTATTATAAATGGAATTGTTTTCTAAATTTCATGTTTGAACTGTTCATTGCAAGTATATATAGAAATACAACTGATTTTTGTGTATATATAGTTTTCTTTTTTTCTCAGACAAGTTACATAATGTGTATTGATTTTGCATCCTGGAACTTTGCTGAACTTACTAGCTCTAAATTTTTTTTTTTAGATTCCTTAGGATTTTACATATGCAAGATCATGTCATCTAAAAATAGATGCTTTTCTTTCTTTCTAATCTGGAATCCTTTTATTTCTTTTTCCTCCCTAATTTCGCTTTCTTAGAACCTTTAGTACAATGATGAATAAACGTGGCAAAGAGTGAGTATTCCTGTCTTATTCCCGATCTTGGGGGAAAAGATTTCAGTCTTTCACCTTTAAGTGTGCTGTATGCTTTTGATAGATGGCCTTTATCATCTTGAGGAAATTCCCTTCTATTCCTATTTGTTGAGTATTTTTGACATGATATGGTGTCAGATTTTGTCAAATGCTTTTTTGGCGTCTGTTGAGGTGACCATGTGGTTTTTGGCCTTTGTTCTATTAATATGGTATAATATCACATTGACTGATTTTTATATGCGAAATCAACTTTGCATTCCTGGGATAAATCCCACTTTGTTATGGTGTATAATGCTTTTTATTTGTTACTATATTCTATTTGCTAGTATTTTGTTGAAGATTTTTACATCTCCATTGATAAAGGATGTTGGTCTGTAGTGCTTTTGTTTTTGTTTTTTCTTGTGATTTCTTTGTCTGTTTTTTGGATTGAGGTAATACTGGCCTCATAGAATGAGTTAGGAAGAATTCCCTTCTCATTTACTTTTTAGAATAATTTGTAAAGGGTAGGTTTTAAAATTCTTTAAATATTTAGTAGTATTCACCAGTGAAGCCATCTGGGCCTGGGCTTCTCGTTGTGAGTTTTTTTTTATTATTACTAATTTAACCTCTTTACTTGTTATAGATCTATTCAATTTTTTATTTCTTCTTGAGTCAGTTTCAGTAATTTGTGTCTTTCTAGGAATTTGTTCATTTCACCTAGGTTATCTTAATTTGTTGATATACAATTGCTCATAGTATTCCTTTATAATCCTTTTTCATTTCTTAATGCCAGTAGTTGTCCCTCCAATTTCATTCTGTATTTTAGTGATTTGAGTCTTTTTTTTTTTTTTCTTGGCTAGTGTAGCTTAAAAAGGTTTATCAATTTTGTTGATCTTTTCAAAGAACCAACTCTTGGTGGTGTTGATTTTCTTTATTATTTTCTGTTCTCTATTTCATTTCATTCATTTCTGTTCTAATTTTATTATTTTCTTCCTTCTGCTTGCTTTGATTTTAGCTTACTCTTCAGTCTAGTTGCTTCAGGTAAAAGATTAGGTTGCTGTTTTGAGATCTTCTTCTTTAATGTAGGTGATTAAAGCTGTAAGTTTCATTCTAAGCACTGATCTTGCTGCATCCCATAAGTTTTGGTATATTGTGTTTATATTTTTATCTCGAAGTGATTCTAATTTCCCTTGTGATTTCTTCTTTAACACAGCTGTCATTTAGAAGTACGTTGTTTAATCTCTACATATTTATGCATTTCTAAAATTTACCTCTGTTACTAATTTCTAATTTTTTTCCATTATGGTAAGAAAACATACTTTGTCTAATTTCAATCCTTTTAAATTTATGGATACTTGTTTATGGTCTAATATATAGTGTATCCTAGAGAATGCTGCATGTACACTTGAGAGGAATATGTATTCTACTGCTGTTGGGTGGAGTGTTTTATAACTGTCTGTTAGGTCTAGTTGATTTATAGAGTTGTTCATGTCTACTGTTTCCTTGCTGATTTTCTGTCTACTTGTTCTATCCATTTTTTAAAGTGAGATATTGAAGTCTCCAACTATTACTCTTTAATTTTCTATTTCTTCCTTTAATTGTCAGTTTTTGCCTCACATTTTTTGAAACCCTATAGTTAGGTGCATACATATTTATAATTGTAGTATCTTCTTGATGGATTGACCTTCTTGTCATTATGATGTCCTTTTTATCTCTAGTAACAATTTTAAGTCTTAACTCTATTTTGCCTGATATTTGTATAGTCATTCCAGCTCTCTTTAGCTAGTTTTCATGGTATATGTTTTTACTTTCTTTTACTTTCAGCCAACTTGTGTTTTTTAATCTAAAGTTTTTCTCCTATAGACAGCATGTAGTTGGATCATGTATTTTTAATCCATTCTGCCAATTTCTGCCTTTTAATTAGAATGTTTAATCCATTTACATTTAATGTAATTACTATAAAGTTAGATTTATGCCTGCCATTTTATTTGTTTTCTATTTGTCTTATGTCTTTTTGCCTCTCTTCATCAACTACCTTCTGTTGTGTTAAATGTTGTGTTAAATAGATAATTTTAACTTTAGATTTATAATTGTTAATCTATGAAGTTCTCTTTTAAATCAGATAGATAGGGAGAAAGACATTTTTCCTAAGTAAACATTCCCTCTATTGATGCAAGTCTTTGGTTAATTTCCAGAGTTCTGAAAAGATGATTCTGAATATATTTGCCAGTTTTCTTTGTTTCTTGTTGCTGTTTTTTTGTTTGTTTTGTTTTTGTGGTTTTTTTTTTTTTTTTTTTTTTTTTTTTTTTTTTTTTTTTTTTTGACAGAGTCTTGCTCTGTCACCCAGGCTGGAGTGCAATTGCACAATCTCAGCTCACTGCAACCTCCACTGCCTGGGTTCATGCAATTCTCCTGCCTCAGCCTCCTGAATAGCTGGAATTACAGGCATGCATCACCACACCCAGCAAATCTTTGTATTTTTAGTAGAGATGGGGTTTCACCATATTGGCCAGGCTGGTCTCGAACTCCTGACCTCAGGTGACCCACCTGTCCCAGTCTCCCAAAGTGCTGGGATTACAGACATGAGCCACCACGCCCGGCCTTCTTGTTGCTTTTTGGACGAGAGCGTTTTCACAGGTTCTTACTCTGGCATGGATCAGTTTTAATATATGAGTTCTTTTATGGCTTCTGAGTTTGGTTCATTCTTGAAAGGGCTCTTTTCTCTCTAAAATTATTTTAACTATTTCTCGACAGTCTTTCAACTATTTTTTAGGCCAATTTTATCAAAATAGTATTTACATTTAGGAAAATGTACCCATTTTAGCAAAAGGTTTTTGACAAATATATATACCTGTGTAATCACTAGCACAGTCATGATAGAGAACATTTCAACCAGAAAAGTTATTTCAGGTCCCTTTGTCATCATTCCCATTCCATCAATACTCCCAACTTCGACACAAAATACTCTCATTACATTTTTCATTGTCTTTGTGTTATTTCTCCTTTGTCATTTTTTATTTCACGCTTAAGTTGCCTAACAGTGTCTCTTTAATTTCATTTTATTTTAAAGAAGCTGTTCTTTTATGTATTAGTTATATCATTTTTCTCTTTTAAAATTAACTTCGGTGGCTCGAGCCTGTAATCCTAGCACTTTGGGAGGCCGAGACAGGCGGATCACGAGGTCAGGAGATCAAGACCACCCTGGCTAACACGGTGAAACCCCGTCTCTACTAAAAAAACACAAAAAACGAGCTGGGCGAGGTGGCGGGTGCCTGTAGTCCCAGCTACTCGGGAAGCTGAGGCAGGAGAATGGTGTGAACCCGGAAGGCGGAGCTTGCAGTGAGCTGAGATCTGGCCACTGCACTCCAGCCTGGGCGACAGAGCGAGACTCCGTCTCAAAAAAATAAATAAATAAATTAATTAATTTAATTAACTTTTTGAGTAAGATGCTTAATTGTTAAGAGTGTGAATTTTCCTCTGAGTACTTCTTTAACTGAACTCCAAAGGTTCTGATATGAGGAGGTCATCTCACCATGTTGCCTGCATTTGCTTTGCTTTATATTGCATGTGTTTCTTATTGTAAAATTTAGAATGGCAGTATTTTCATCTTAGAAGTTACTTTTACAACTATGACTTTGGTTGGTATTCATAGACCTCCTATCATGATCAATGATGGAATTTTTATATTTCCTCTTCCTTACCACTCAATTGATTGTTATTTTTCTTAGTATTTTCCTTTGAACTCAAAAGTAAAATACACTCTTTACTTCTGACATGTTCTAAAAGCTCTAAATATATTCAGACCATGGTGAGTTTTTCCAGAGGGTTCTTTTTAGTCTTTATTCTGCCCTTTTTTCGGCCACCTCTCCACTCCCCAGCAGGCAGTCCCTAGTCATTAGTTGATTGGTAGGCAAATTGGAGCCCAGGGCACACTGCTTGTCCTTCTTCCTGAGGTGCTTAGGCCAAGCTTAGGGCCCCTCCAGATGTCGAAAACCTCTTTATGCCTAGCTATTTGTGATTGTAACAAGACTGGGTTACTAAGCATTTCATCCCAATATGGGCAAATACATACATCCCTCAGTATCTGGGGGGGGATTAGTTCTAGGACCCCTGTAGATACCAAAATCCATGGATGTTCAAGTCCCTTATATAAAATGGTGTAGTGTTTGCATATAACCACACATCTCCTCATATACTTTAAATCATCTCTAGATTACTTAAAATACCTAATACAATATAAATGTTATGTAAATAGTTGTTATACTGTATTGTATAGGGAATAATGATAAGGAAAAAGTCTGTACATGTTAAGTACAGACATAACCATTTTTTTCTAATATTTAAAGAAATATCTAATTTTTTTTCAATATTTTTGATCCACGCTTGCTTAAATCTCTGAATACAGAACCCATGGATATGGAGGGATGACTATATTTTCAAATTGAACAGTTTCAGAAGAAATTCTGGCAAGTCCTTAAAGGCTCTTTCACCCCTAGCCTGGACTAGCTTTCATTTACACTTGACCATGGCCATTCCTTTACCATTCCTTTTTCCCTCCTCTCAGTTCATTTCTCCACGGGGCCCTTCCCGGGCTCCAGAGTTTAGACCAAGGGAAACAGTGCTACTAGATGACCACCTAGTTAAGAGACAGCCAGCTCTGGTAAGACTGATATCTGTAAAGGTCTTCTAGTGCTTGAAAATCCTGTGTCCTGCCAAGGAACAGACTTGGTGTCTATTTCCATTTTTGTCCTTGTTCCTGTTTCCTTTCAGTCCCATTTCTCACACACCATTTGTCCTGGGTCTCTTTTAACTATCGTTAACTATCACCACCCCCACCCCATCATATGGTGTCGCATCATGTCACATATTCACAAGGTGCAGAGCAGAAAGGAGAAGAGCTTCCTTGACTCAAGCAAATGAATCTGTACTTGGAGGTATCGTGAGAGAAGCAAAAAATACTTTTGAAGAAGACTTT
Organism: Rhinopithecus bieti; assembly: GCF_001698545.2. Taxonomy (NCBI): domain Eukaryota; kingdom Metazoa; phylum Chordata; class Mammalia; order Primates; family Cercopithecidae; genus Rhinopithecus; species Rhinopithecus bieti. Next base: position 6,046,310 of record NW_016804694.1, read on the forward strand.
TCAGCATCCCTTGAATCAAACAGCATTGTAGTGTTCTGACCAGGGAAGGAAACCATTTCCCCATTGACGAGAGACAGGAGATCATACAGCACAAAATTCAGACCAGAGTCTTTTCCGTTCACAGGCCAAGCAATTAGTCAAACTTGGGCAGTTTCCTTTCCCATTCAGCCATTAAGAGTTTGCACATCATTATTAGGATTTATTTAGCCCAGTGTGTAATAGCAGAAGAACCAATGGGGGAGTGGGGTGCAGGGAGGTCTTCCCCAAGACATCTCAGTCATATCTGAGCATCACTTTCCCTGACAGTAAAGTTAGGACATTGGATTAGATCTTAAAGTACCTGTTTGCTCAGATATCCTAAGGATCCTAGGGCATGAGCTGGCTGGATGGCTGCACAGAACCCCTAGGGATGGTCCTCATGAGTTTACAGTGTGATGAGTTTAGCTGGATGGAGTCTGATTGTTAGGTGGATTCTGGGCTGGCCCACAGGAGGCCTCTCCACCCTTGTTCCCTCCCGGGAAGATGACTGTGGCATATGTCACAGGCTTGGAGCAGACCAGGACCTTAGGAGGTAGAGGGGGCAATGAGGATGGAGCTGGGAGTGATGGTTTTCCTGATGGGGGATCAAGAGGTAGGCTGGTGTAGGTGGTATTGTCAAATGAAGGTGGTGAGTCAAGTCTAACGTGTGGTACATCCAAAGGCAATTCAGCAGCCAGTCCAGAGTTACTGATGTGGTGGACGACTGAGGAGGGATTCTGAAACAAAAGCAGGCAAATCAGGAATACCTCCCTCTGCCCCAGATCTCCCTTTGGTGGGAAGCCCAGGACCACACTAGATCTATCTCTTGAATCCTGAGTATGTCATTGGGCAAGAGGGCTTCATTGTGAAGATTTTCAAGCCCCAAGTTTCTCCCCAAGTCTGGGAGGGTGGGATGCCAAGGGAGACCATTAGTGTCAAGTTTATAGCATTTAAGAAGAGGGTTTCGACCCCAGCTAGGTCCCAGTCCTTTCTCCACCCCATCATCCTAGGACCTCTCAGTGAGTGTGATGAATGAAAAGTCTGGGGAATTTGGCTGCGGGCCTGCAGAGGCTTCTTACCATGCCTGAAACTCTGCTGCTCAGGAATCGGCCACTGACACCAAGCCTGTTCCCTGGCAGAACAGACAACAGCAGCATAGTCTGCTTCCGGGGCTGGCTCAGAGCCCTTCCCTCACTCCCTTCCTTCAGAAGCCTCTGAAACCTCTTCACTACTGCAGACTCACCTTCCCCACTCCCACCACCAAACCTTTACCCCTTCCATCTCCCCAGCCTGCTGGAAATCTCCCCACCCACTTATGGTTTCCAGAGCTCCCTTCAACCCACCTCAGCACTCAGCCTACCTCCTGAAACCCTTTCCCCACCTTCTGCAACGCCTTTCCTCCCATTGCATTGCCCCACCCTTTCTAATTCCTGTCTTTCCGCAGGCTGCTCCCATTGAATCTCCTTCCCTCCCCTCCATCCCTCAGCCCTGTGAATTCTAGGATATGGGGGCCTTGAGACTTAAGCCCAGGTAAATCCATTTGTAGGGGGATTGGACCTAGACTCCTGGCCTTATCTACACAACTGGTTGATACAGGAATAGTAGGGCCAGGCTGAGATAGGAAGATAGCCACCTACCTTTTTTCCTCTTGGCCATCACAGCAAACAGCACCACCGCTGCCACCAGCAGGCCTACCAGGAGCACAGCACCCCAGATCAAGGGGATGCTGAGGAACAGAAAGGGATAGGCGGGCTTAGACCTGAAGCCTGTGGGGAGCTGCTGGCCAGGAGCCCTGGAACAGCCACAGAAGGGTGACATTCTCGATTGGGAGAGGGAGATGGAATAGAATGAGGAGGGCTGACTGAGGCAGGGCAGAAGAGGGACTCATTAAGGTGTCCTGGCTGAAGATTCACCAGCATGAAGGGACCATTGCTGAACCAGGACAGAGAAGTATGTATGTGTCTGTCTGTCTGTCTGTCTGTCCAGAAGTTCCCCAGAGGTGGGAAGAATCATAGGTTTTCCCCTTCAGTTTAGTTTGGAGCTCTAAACAGGTCATTGTCTCCACCACCACCCTTTTCTTGGCCTCTCAAATCCAATCTTGTCAGTACCTCTTCTCATCCTGGCTGGGTTCCAAGGGGTTGGCACTGCCTGCAGGGTCTGAGAATGCGTTCTCAGCCAGACTGCCAATCTTATGGATCTCTTCTTCGTCCTCTGTCAGACCAGGAACGGAGTCAGAAGGAAACATTTAATGAGTGCATGCCCATGTGGGCAGGCTTCAATATCCTGTTGAGTTCTGAGGGACTGGAGGAGTGGAGCCAAGGAAGGAGAGGACCCCAGGAAGAAACACAGAAAGGGGAGGATGGGAAGTTCTTTAGGGGCCTGTCATTCCACAGGTCAGGAAATAGCACTGGCTTTTTATGTCTTTACCTGGTTGTGACTACACCCACTTTTTCCTGTACCACCAGCTCCTCCCATCTTCCCGCTGCATTTCTTCCCTTTTACCTGCTCTACCCCTCACCCCTTTGGCCTTATCAAGCTGTTCAGTCTGTGTAAAAACACCTACTGGATGATCTGTACCCACCTCTCCTTCCCATCCGAATAGGTTTCTCCAGTTCTCATCCTCAGGGTGACATAGCTCCTGGCTCTCATGGGTCTTAAATGGGGCCTCCTCACATACCCGCAACCCTGCAACCCCAGCCCAAGCTCTGCCCTCAGGACTGAAGGAAATCTGGGTGGGCCCTCATGTGATGCAACACTAACCAACTGACCCTTGCTGAGAGCCTTGCTGGGATCCTGAGACTCAGTTTGAAGACAAGGCTTCTGTCACCCATAAGATGTAATTGACTTCTGGCTGCAGGACTTGGGGTTGGTTTCTCTGGGCCTGGAGACTTGTCTTAGGAACCTAGCCAGTCCTTTCAGACCAACTGGAATGGGGCCTTGCCTTGTTCTTGAGAGATAAACCATTCCTACTCCCCATCCTATGCCACACCAGGAACTGGGGCTGCTGTGGCACATGTCCTGTCCTCCTGGTGCCTATTAGGCTGCCTTTGACCACCTTCTCTGAAGCTAAATGCTCGCCTGAGCTGCAAGCCACATCATCTCTGGATGCTATGTGCCACCTGCCTGCCTGAAAATCATTCTCCACAGCACCTGCCCCATAGCAGCAAGTCGGGGGCCCAGGTCCCTGCCTCCCTGACCCTCCTCCCAGAGAGTCTCATCTTGTCACAATTTGCCTTTTAGGGAGTTAGAACCTGAATTTAGTAACTCAAAGTGTCAAGGAATGAGGAGGGCAAAGAATGACAAGTATTAACAATATATTTATAAGACAATAACCACGGGCTTGAGATGAGAAGGATTCTAATGACAACATAGTCTACCCTCTTATTTAGAGGGAAAAAAACAAGGGAAGGGGCTGGGGCGGTGGCTCATGCCTGTAATCCCAGCACTTTGGGAGGCCAAGGCGGGGCGGATCACTTGAGGTCAGGAGTTCAAGACCAGCCTGGCCAACATGATAAAACCGCGTCTCCACTAAAAATACAAAAATTAGCCAGGCGTGGTGGCGGGCACCTGTAGTCCCAGCTACTCGGGAGGCTGAGACACAAGAATCACTTGAACCCGGGAGTCCAAGGTTGCAGTGAGCCAATACTGCCATTGCAGTCCAGCCTGGGCAACAGAGTGAGACCCTGTCTCAAACAAAACAAAATGAAACAAAACAAAAACAAGGGAAGGGAAAATGCTCTACTTCATTTTATTATTTGGGGATTGGGCATAAAATACCTGAGAAAAGGAAGACTTAAAGGTGAAAAAATGGCCAGTTCCATAAAAGAAAAGGAGTGGCTGTCTGTGCTTGAGGTAGCTGACCATTTTCCCTCCAGAACTTTATTTTTAGAACATCCTATCTTTCTTTTAAAAAACCCAACTTTTAATATTTTAAAATTTTATTTTAATAAATCTTGTATACTAGAAAAGTTATGGGCTCTGGGAATGAAACCTGCAAAAATAATGTCTTTAATACTGAAAATAGGGTCAAGAATATTGGCTTAAAATATTAATGACACTTTTTCCATTTTTAAAACGAAAGGAGTTGAAGTAGTTCAGGTACTGAATGTACCCACTTGTAGGTGAGACATACTAGATGCCCTGTGAAGACTTACAAAATTAAATAAGGTATGAATTCCATAATTCTTAAGCCATCAAGCCCACTATTACAGGAATAAAACACTGAAAGCTACAAAAATTAATTCTGGTTTTATGTACTCAGATTAAACATTGTTTACAATATTTCTAATTAAAAAATAAATTAGCATCAAGTATGTTGAAAATGCTGGAAGAAGAGGCCAAGTCCCTGGGGTAGGAAGGACACGCCTTCCTGTTGGGAAGCACACTAGTGCGGAAGGGGGATGGGGACGGTTTTCAGCTGATTTATCTCAGACTTCCCACCCAGTTTGGTTTCCGCTCCCTGCAGAGCTGTCAAGAGGATATCTCCTCGGAATGCCGCCTCCCCAGGGGCCCCCACTCCTCAAGAACCCAAGAGCCCTGGCAATAGGTGGGGGTGGGGAGGGTAGGTCCAAGGGGTGGTAGCTGACCTAGGATAACTCACCTGGGGGCAGTATGTTCAGAGAGACTCTATGCAAAATCTGGGGCCCCCTGGCCCCGTCCACCATGCAGCCATACTCGCCAGCATCCTCCTCCTGCAGGGTAACCATTTCCACCTGCAGCAGGCCCCCACCCAGGTCTGTGAGAAACGTACGCCTGCCCGCTGGAGCTCTGCGATCCACAGCTGAGGACACCAGGGGCTGGCACCCCTCCGGCGAGAACCGGCACCACACCTTCTGAGCCTTGACATCCTGGAGCCTGTAGTGGCACTGCACCAGAATGGAGCTTCCCACGGGTGCCTGCAGCACCTCGGGGAGGCTGCCAACTATGCCCTGACCTGGGGAAGGAAAGGAGGTGGGAATTGTGGGCTGGAGCTGGGAGCACCTCCCAGCCCAGCTGCTGGTATGGGTGTGGCGTTCACAATAACACTTTACTCCTGGGTATGGGCTGAGCATATGGGACCCGGAGCTGCAGCTCCTCCTGAGCCTTACCTTCTAGTCCCAGGAGCAGCAGCAAGAGCAGGTTGGGGCCCATGGCTGGGCAGAGAAATGTCAACTCCTGGGCTTGCCTGGAGACTGACACAGCATTCCCCTGAGGGCAGGAAACATCTGCCTCAGACAGTCACGTGGGGTTCTTAGTGACTATGGGGTGGGAGACAGGAAATGATGGGCACCTCCAAGAGTGGGGAAAGGGAGTTCTTCTAAGCCCTGATTGGCTTAGTGCTCAGGAACTGCCCTGAGGGTAAGGGTGGGCAAGACAGGATGAGAAGACCCAAAGAAAGCTAGAAGCCTGCAGTGGCTGGGGCCCAGCTAAGGGGTGAGATGGGAGGATTGTGACAATTGGAGGACAAGAGAGAAAGAGGAAAGATGATCTTCAGGATCTTCCTAATACAGAATCTGAGGGTGCACAGCTGTGAAGGAGGAAGGTAGAGTGCCTTGCACCTCACCCAATGCCATTCTCACTCTCAATTCTTTGGGAGTGCCGCCCCACCACCCAAGCTTTTAAGAGGTTGTCCTTGCATGCAGTACAACCTCAAACAGGAAGTTTCACCTTGATCCTGTACCCTGGACTGGGTCTTTCTTCATTTATTGTCCTGGACACTCTAGACCCCTTCCATCTGGATCCACATTCTTCGGTTCTGGGAAACCAATTATTTCTTTCATAATTACATGTCCATTTTCTTCTCCCCCTCCCTTTTTCTGCAACTCCTTAACTAGTTGGTTATTGAATGTCATGTGCTCATTTCATTTTTATATCTTTTCTCTCTCATTTTCCATCTTTTGTCTCTTTTGTTCTGCCTTCAAGGAGATTTCCTCATTTTCTTCCATCCTTCTATTTTGTCTTTTAAAATGTTATTTTAAAATATTTTAATTTACAAGACAAGATATTCCTCGTTCTTTGAGCATTTTAAAATTCTGGCATACTATTTTTGTTTCATGAATGCTCTATCTTCTCTGTTGGAAGACAATTCTTCATGAATATTTTCACATTGCTGCATGTTCTAGTCCTTCCGTGCAAAGGGTACTAGCCAAGTTTTGTTGGAGGGTGATTGAATAGCAAACATGCCTTGAGTGCAACGTCCAGAGATTTGCTCGCATTCTTCCTCTTCTTCACCGAAGATTTGTTTACATTCCACAGTAAAGGTTTCTCTCTCTCTCTCCCTCTCTCTCTCTCTCTCTTTCTTCCAGAGAGGAAGATACACCAAATTCTCTATATAAACTCCAAGTCTCATAATTTGGGGATTTCTCTCCTGTGATCCAAGCTCGTTGCCTGCACAGGAAGCTCCTGGCTCTCATTCATGTTGCCCTGTGGAAATGGGCTCAGGGAACTGGGACAAAGTGTGAGTAATAAACCTAATAAACTATCTGACCTCAGACACAGCGGAAGCACCATTGGTCAAAGAGACTACAGCAGCTGGGGATGGTTAAGAGGGGAGTATTGCTCTAATCTGGAGGGTAAGACCTAGAAAAGGGTCTGGAAAGGCCGTTCTCCCTCACTCCCATCTCCTCCCTTCTCACCTCCTTTTTTCCTCTTTTTCCTTCCTTCCTTCCTTTGGGAACAAGGGAGTGAGGAATAGGAAACTGGGAGCAGGAGCTTAAGAAAACTAGTTAATGTGTTAAACTGGGCCTTGTGGAAGTGGAAGATTGGGTGACCAACCTCCCCTTTTTGCTTGGGACTGAGGGGTTTCTTGGGACTGAGGGGTTTCATGGGACTTTCTGTGCAAAAACTGAAAAAGTCCTGAACAAACCAGAATGGGTCACCCTAGTTGGTGATGTGCTTGCATCTGTCTTGCCAATGTAGATCAGGCTTTCTCTGATTGCCTTAGAAGGAAGTTATTTTCATAGTAACAAGCCACCCGGGCATGTTGTATGAAGAGGTGAACTGTATTCAACGCTGGACTAAGTGTTGAATATGGTCCACTGCTGGGTGCTGGGACAGAGGTGACCAGGCAAGTTCCTGGCCTTCACAGAGGCATCATGTTGCTGGGCGTTAGATGGAGGAAACCAGTGTTTATTGAGGACCTACTATGTGCTAGTCGCCTGGCCAAGGACCTTCACAATGTTATTTCTTTCTTTTTTTTTCTTTTGAGACAGAGTCTCACTCTGTTACCCAGGCTGGAGTGCAGTGGCGCAACCTTGGCTCACTGCAACCTTGGCCTCCTGGGTTCAAGCGATTCTCTGCCTCAGCCTCCCACATAGCTGGGACTACAGGCACGCACCACCATGCCCGACTAATTTTTGTCTTTCCTTTTTTTTGTACAGACAGTGTTTTGCCATGTTGGTCAGGCTGGTCTTGAATTCCTGGCCTCAAGTAATCCACCCCCCTCAGCCTCCCAAGGTGCTTGGATTATAGGCGTGAGCCACCATGTCCGGCCACAAATGTTATTTCTTTTAACCCCACAAAAACCTTGCAAAGTAGGGGAAGTGGGTGTTTTGTTTATTTATTTCTACAAGCGAGGGCACTGAGGTTGAGAGGGATTGAGGAGGCTGCCTAAGGTATCTTAATAGGAGGCAGAGTTGAAATTTGAGGCCAAATGGCCTCACTCCCCTTCAGTCCAGAGTGCTCCCAGAGAGTTTGAGGCAGGGGAGCCTGGGTGATTCCAATCCAGAGGGCAATGTCTCTGACACGGCAGAGAAGGAAAGAGAAAAGGCCAAGCTCCCATGAGGAGGAAAGCCTGATTCTGGGCTGGGACTGACGGCAGCCACTGCCCTGAGCACAAGGCAGGCTGCAGGGAGCCTCCCAGGCCATGTCATCAGCACTGGTGCCCACAACAGGGGTGGGAGGGAGGTGGAGAAGGTGCAATTTGGGCTCGGCTCATTCTTGGTGTCTACCTGTGCCCTGGATCTATAGGAAGGGGGCACTGCCCCAGGACACAATAAGGAAGTTTAATGTGCCCCTGAGCCAGGGAGGCCATGGGAACACAGACTGGACCAGAATCCTAAGGCTCCAGGGCAGGGAGCCAGTGGAGCAGCTTACATTGGGAGTGGACAAGGCAGGGTTGGGGCACAGCTGGAGCCAGGGAGTGACATGTTGAAGTGAGGCTGGAACATGAGGGCCATGCCGGGAGCTCCATCCTGGTGATTTAAACCTTAGGTGCCCAAGCCCAGGTTAGGTGGCAAAGCAGCCATGTGAGCGGTGGCCACAGGGGATCCTGGGCATCCACTTCTCTTGGGCCCAGTCCAGAGAGCCCAAGAATATGACCAACTCACTTCTTTCCCCTGCAGCTCACACTCAGGGGAGTCTCCTCCCAGTTTCCCCCAGAGTCTTGGCCAGGGTGGTGTGTGTGTTGAAGAGAGAGATGAGGTTGCATGAGCTGCCCTGGCTGTTCGCTCGCCCTGAATACTCCTCCCCGTGATGTCTTCATGGTTTACTTCCTGGCCTCCTTCAAGTGTTCCTCACCTTCTGGCTGCTGCATTTAAGATAGTATCATCCCCTGTCCCTGCACACCCATACTCCTAACCCTGCTTGATTTTAATTTTTTCTTCAGCACGTTTTGCCTCTAACAGGTAATCAGATTGACTTATTTACTGTGTGCATTGTCTGTCTCCTCTCCTCCCACTAAAGTGAGCTCTGTGCGGGCACAACTCTCGCCTGTTTTGTCCACTGTTGTATTTCCAGTGTTCAGAATAGCACTCGCCACAGACTAGTTGCTCGAACTAATACTTGTTGAATAAATAAGTAGGAGTGAGTTAGAGGAAAGAACACCTTGAATGCCAAGTGAAATTTGGATTTCCAGGCTCTACTTGGGATTTTGGATAAGTTCCTTTCCCTTGTTGAGCCTCAGTTTCCCTTCTATATGATGAGGGGCTTGAACCATCAGTTCCCAGTTTGATATGCTGTACATTATCAAGCCCTTGTCATTTCTCCAAAGGCGAAGTGACATGATAAAAACAGAGTTCTAAGGAGATGAATGGACGAGTCTGCCAGGAGTTGACCTTGATGGGGAGGAACTGAGTCAGCTGGAGGGGGCCTTGAGGCAGGGATGTCCCATAATCCACGGGAAGCTGATGGAGAGGGTGAATGCGGGGGAGGAGAGCAGAGGAAGACTGGATGCTAGAGAAACCCCAGAGGAGGAGGCAGAACTTGGCAATCTGATCTAGGGAAGGGAGGAGAGAGAAGAAAAAAACTGGCCGATTGAAGCCTGTGAGAATGGAGGGATGTGGTATCTTGTGGTCCTGCACCTCAAGGAGCAAGATCTCTTAACTTTTTGTCATCCAGATTCATTTTCTTACCCCTGTGGAAGAAAATGAGACTTTCATGAAGCCCACAACTATCCAGTTAAATATGACAGTCTTGGATTTATTTGTGAGTGTTTAAAATGTCCAATGTTCAGAAGTTGTCAGGTGTTCTTACCACCTCCCTGCTCCCTCAAATAGTCCCTGCTTCCAGGGTCCAGGAGAAGCAGTGTTCAGGCAGAGTAGTCTCTTGCCAGAGCAGAACAAGGAGTCCTGGTGGCCAAGTAGCACGTATACAGGCTGGACTGGTCCCTGATGTGACTTCTCCTGGGCTTTTCCTCCCATCGTCTTCCTCACGTGTCTGTCAGCCCTGCAATAGTCCAAGGACTCATGTGGCCCCTCTCAGCACCACCTTCCATCCCTGCCAAGTCCACCCTCGATTGGCTGTGCTCTCCAAGCTCACCTGGCAGAGTTTGGAGCTGGTGCCCTGGGTCATGGCCACAGTCTGGTTCACTAGGTGGATGTGTCCCTGGCTTCTGTCCATGCCAGGCTGCAGCCCAGAGGGCGCTGGCTGCTAGAATCTTGATGAGAAAGATGCAGGCCAGAAGGAGAAGGATGGAAGTGGGTGGGAAGGGGATTTCTCCTTCCAAGAGGCTCCTTGGAGAGACAAGAGGGCAGATGGGAGCCTTGAGATGACCTACAGATTAGAATCTTCTCTCAGGGAATGGGGAGAAACCAGGAGCTTCTAGGACCTCAGCACACCTCCCCACCCAGCACCACCCCTGGGATGGGTCTTTTTGGGGCTTTGGGAGCCCATAGTCAAGAGACTTGAGTTCTAGGCATGCTCTGCCACTAACCTGCTGAGTGCACTTAAACACACAACCTTCCGTCACTGAGCAGTTTTCTTCTGTATATAGTGCTATGCCACGGGGGTGTGTGTGTACACACATGTGTGCTCAGTGGTTATATGAGCAACGTTTAGACACCAGTACACAGGCATGGACCAGTCAGACTGATTCTGGTCCTACCAAAGAAGCAGAGATCTGGGGGTCTTAGCTTTGTACTAAAGTACTAAAACTTTCATTGTTACTGAATTATGGGAATGTCTGGGGCTGCCAGGGGAGGGGCGGGAGCTGGTATTCAGGAGTCTTAGAGCAGCTACTCTTTACAAACCATTATGGAAGTCTTCCAATAAATGAACAACTGACACAGTCACACTAACTAACTAACATGTAGCAGCTGGTGGAGGGGTGTTTAGATAAGACACATCCAGGGCCCTTCAGGCTCTAGTTGCCTTGTAATTTGTAGTTCAGGATGCCCAGCCCCCACCCCCTGTGGGGCTCTGCAGGGTGGTAGTCTGCCCACGGGATTTAGGAAAGAACCATCGCTGTACCTGGAGATGCTGTGCTCCACATGGGCATCCTCGAAGCTCTCAGACTCCCCGGGGACCCAGAGATCGCCAGCATCCCGGTGATCCAGGGGGTCTGTGGGTGGCAAAGCCATGAGCCTCCAGCCCCTTCCTCCTCAAGGCAGGGGGAGAACCTTTATGGGTGGGGTGAGGTCCCCTGGGCACTGGTCCTATGTGGATCAAGTCATTACACTCCATAAGCCTCAATTTCCCCACTTACAAAGTGGGCAGTTAGGAATACTTCCTTAATAGCAGGGTTACCAGGATTCCATGAGGGCACCTCTGGGCAGTGTCTAGCACCTCATCAGAGCTCAGTAACTGCAACTCCCCACTCCTTCTGCACAGGGGCTAAGAAGAGCGAATGCAATCGTGGATGTACTTGAAAATCCTATCTAAACTGTCAATCTATCTACACAAGCTATGGGTTACTTTTATTTTTCTGTCTCCCTCTTGGGAGTTGGCTAAGGGAGTTCACTGCCACCCGCCATCCTTAGAAAAGCGGTGGAGGTGGGGTTTGTGTCTAGGGCTGGCAGTCTCGCCTGACCTCCCCATGTCAGGCAAATACTACTCCTGACCTCATTTCCATGGTAAAGAGCCATACTGGGAGAAGGGGTTGGAAAACAGGAGAGTCAGAAACGGCCTCTGTAACCATTCTCCTTTGGGGACACAGTTGTGTTCTGAAGACTCAAGCAGAAGGCCTTCTTGGAGGGTGGTCCCTGCGCAAAGCTTGGGGATGGAAAGAGACACCCTGGCCCACCTACTCCCACCTGGAATGATGATCCCAAGACAGTTCAGTAGCAGGAGGCTTGGAGCACATGTCGCACCCTGCCCCCAACTGCCCTGCCCCACAACAAAAACTCACCGGAACCCTGTGGGGTCAGCAGGACAGACACCACCCTCTCCATTTACAGATGAGAGAATGGAGGCCCAGAGAAGTGAAGCACATTGCCCAGCACAAGCAGTGTATTTTTCTAGGGGTGATTTTCTGTACCAGGTTGGTGCTTCACTTACGTTGATAGGACCATTGGTCAGTTGGTGAGGGAATAAATTAATCTCCTCCTCCTCCTTAAGGACCTCCCATCATGTTCACATGCTAACTGGATGGAGATGGATAAAGCTGTTTGGGCAAGCAGGGCTAAGGCCAGGCTAGTTCACAGAGTGCCTTAATGCAAAGTAGAGAAAGGTGCCCTTCTTGCAGGTGATGCAGCTCTGCACCAGGGAACACAGTCTGGCAAAAAGAGTCTGGGCTGAGGCCTGGATTTTGGCCCTCTTGTGCAGTGAGCAACCTGCACAACAATCCTTGGTAGCCCTGAGTAGGGAGATGAGACCCACACGATGGGTTTTCCCAGGATTCCTGAGAGCCCAGTGGGTGGTTCTGCACACAGATGCCCAAAACATGAGGCTTGGAACAGGGGCAGGCCAAAGAGGCAGCCACTGCCTACTCACCTGCCAGCACCTCCACCAGGACCTTCCTGAGGGTGTCAGCCTCACTGCCATGGAGGCTTTGGCACTGGTAGAGGCCCGCATCGTGGGGTTGTAGATTCCGCAGTGTAATGGTGAGAGTGCCGCCCAGGGTATCATCTGTGATGGCTGTGCTCCCATTCCGCCTCCTCAGGAAGGACAGCAGCCACAAGTTGTGCGTGCTGACCACACGCTGGCATGGGCCCTTCTCGCCCAGCTGGCGACACCAGGCCTTGCGCCTCCCCCAGTGCTTCATGGAGTCATAGGGGCAGGACACCTGCAGGGACTGGCCCTCCACGCCCTGGAACACTGTGGTGTTGTGGGCTCCAGACAGCTCTGGGGAGGAGACATTCATTCACTCCTTCATTTACCAAATACGCATTGAACACTTGCTCTGTGCAGTGACCCAAACAGACAAAAATCCTGCCCTGAAGGAGCTTAGGTTCTTATGCAAGTTGGGAGCAGGTGGCACAGCATGTGTCTGTGGGAAATTGGGAACCAGGAAACCTGGGACCTGGGTTTGGTTTTCTCACAGTTGGTCTTGCTGGGCCTCCTCGGAGAAGTAACTGACCCTCTCTGGGTCTATTCTGGAGACACTTGGTCTTAAAATCCCCTCCAGTTCTGTTCTGCATATCTCTTTGCTGTCATATGGGACTAGGATCTCTCCTCGTGTCCTGGGGCTGGCTCTCCCTGCCCCGCCACTGTTGCTTGCTCTGCAGCCGCCCACATTGGTACCGACTTTCCTGACCTTTAGCTTCCAGCTTCCCTATTTCTGTGGCTTTGTTCCCCTTTCAGGAAGGGCCCGTCTCGGAGATATTTTGGGGGAGACATGAGGCTGCTATTTTGGGAACCCTCCTTAGGGCGGGGGAGATGGGCTTAGAGCACCAGCTTGTTGCTGGGGCAGGGGCTGCTGCAGAAGCCCCCAGAGCCCCTGCTTTGACTTCTCTCTTGGTCCTCCCTTGCCTGCCATCTTCAACTATTACTGTGACAGAGGCTTGAAAGATAGGATTGGGAAGCTGGTGGCCTGCCTTTTGGAACTAGAGAGACCAGATGGGCAGTGGCCCTCTCCCAACTTACCACCTCCCATCCCTGCCTCAGGACCCCACCTTCCTCCCCGCCCCCACACCATCTAAAGCTGCAGGAACAAGACTCCATTTGGCACCATCTCTCCTCTTGCCCAGGTTTGTCCAATGCTGTGGGGGAGCAAAAGGTTCACTTCCCTCAGTGGGAAGAAGCAGTTGTGTACAAAAATTTGGTGTGTCAATTCCCCGCAACTCAGTGATGGAAATCTCCAGGCCCCTCACCTCCCATCAAGAGCTGAGGACAAGAGGACCTTCAGAGCAGGGGAGAGAGTGCAGATGAAAGATGCAGATGAACATCCTCAGGTTCTTTCCTCTTTTATAACTGCAGGGGCTCATAATTAGTGGCTTATAATTTCAGAGCTATTATCAGTGCCAGCACCCCCCCCCAAAGCTTCCCCCGACTGCCAGCCAGTGCCTGGGATGCCACCGTTAGCACTCCTTCCCTTCCAATGCAACCAGAGTGCACCAGCCCCTTACATGTCCACATGCAGGAAGAGTCTGAGGGTGGGTTTTGATACTGGGAGGGGAAGGAGGGTGTGAAGAATATGGGCAGGTTGGGGAGGAGAGGAGTGCAGAACAGGGCACTCAGGCATGCCAAGGACTGCCACCGCCTTCATAATTCACCCCAGGGCCCGCCACCTGCTCCCTAACCACATACTCAAAGTGAGGAAAAGAAGGCATCACAGGGCACAGAGAAGATCCTACCTGTGGCAAAGAGTAAGATGAGCAGCCGGAGAGGCTCCATGCCACTCTTCCCTGGCCAAGGGCAGATGCAGAGTGCCTTGTGCAAGATCTTGTCTTTCCCTTGAACTGCAGAAAAGAGAGGATCAGGCATGTCAGGCGCTGCCCACAGGAACTGGGCTCCTGGGGATTAAGCAATAGTCAGGACTGGGGTCTGGAGGCGGTGCAGGGTGGGGAGGGAGGGGGAGGAGGAGTCGGCCACTGCAGCATGGCAGAAGGATCCTGAGTCTCCCAGACCTCTGAGAAGCCAGCCCACCCTCCTGCTGGTGCCAGCCAGGGTGGCCCCCAGATGGCTGGGGCTGGTAAGGCCCTGCACTGCTCAGTTTCCTTGCAGAGCCTAGCCCAAGGATCACTGCCCTCACAGCAGTATTCAGACCCTCCACTAGCTACAATGCCTGCCGTCTTCTGGTTTCAGCCTTGCAAGAGTTGGAGAACAGTTGTGCCCTCAGAAACCAGGACCCTCACCCAGCTCTTCTTAGTTCTTCCCTCCAGGACTGTCATTCCTATAGTGTGGCAGCAGTTAAGTACACAGCTCTGGAGCCAGACTTCCTGTCTTTCTGGGTGTGTAACCACACATCCAAAACCTACCTGTGTCTGTTCCCGATCCATATAGTGGGAATAATGATAGTGCAAAGGGTTATCAGGAACACCACATGGGTTCCTACAGGTAAAGTGCTTTCCAGTAGGGCCTGACACACAGCATTCAACAAATATTAACTATTACCATTATCCTAGTTAGCAGGGAAAAGGGAAATGGGCTGTCCATAAGACAGAGAATTTTCTCTCCCACCTGGAGTTTTCTGCCCAAGTTTAGCCTTCTTGGAACTGTGGGGTGTCTCCTGTGCACATATGCTCACACTGGTGTTTATTTTGTGCACACACATGCTTGAACTTCTGATCATCCTATCCTACAGGACAGAACAGGGTATTTTCCAGAGTTCTGGGGGTAGGGGTGAGTTTTCCTACAGGTACAGTTTCCCATGAAGGGTGATCAAAGCACAGGGACCCACATGTGCAAAGGCACAGAGGTGTGAAATGGCCCAGTGAGTCAGGGATTGCATGGGGAGGCTTGAGGCAATTCTAGGAGTGGGAAATGGAGTTGTGCTGGGAGTGGCAGAAGAGGCTGGAGAAGCCTGCAGGAGCCAGTAGATTGTCAGGGTCTACTTTAGTTTCCTGCAAACACTCCCTTATTTGTTCTTTTATTCATTTATTTACTCATATTTACTGTGCGTCTACCTTATGGACAGGGAATGTGCTTGGAGATGGGGAGTTCATAGAGAAGAGAAGACAGGCCTCCACTCAAAGGGTCAACTGCCCAGCCTTGCCCCAAGGGCCTGGGGGCTGAAGATCACTCTGTAGGTACTCTTCTAGGGTCTGTTTCTAAAAGTCAGGTTTATTGGCCCATAATTTACATATACAAAAATTTAACCCTTTTAAATGTCTGCTTGTATAAATTTTGACAAACTCGAGCATCTCTATAACAACCACCGCAATCACCAGGTCTATGTAACACAATGCCATAATATAAAAAGGTTCATTTCACTCAAGCGAGAGCCCTTGTGCCCATTTTAGCCAGTCTTTTTCTCTCTAATCCAGGGCCTGGCAACTACTGAGCTGACATCTGTGTCTGTAGCTTCCTGCCCTTCCTAAAATGTCATAGACATGGAATTAAACATTATGTATCCTCTTGGATCAGTCTTCATTCACTCGTCAGAATAAATTCAGCATGCGTGAAGTTGCAGTTCTCAAGAATGTATTCATTTTTATTGCTAAACCATCTTCCATTCTATGGTTGGACCACAAGTAGCGTATTCATTCACCTGCTGATGGACATTTGGGTTTTTTCCAGTTTGGGACAATTATGACATTCATGTACATATATTTTGTGTGGACGTATGTTTCTATTATCCTTGGATAAAATCCTAAGAATGGGAGTGCTAGGTCACATGTAAGTGTACGTTTAAGTCTGTAAAAGCTGCCAAAGTCTTTTCCAAAGAGGCTGTACCATTTTTACTTCCTTGTCAACAGTTAATATTGAAAAAACCTTCCTAATAGGTTTAAGGTGATATCTCATTCAATTTTAACTTATATTTTTCTAATGAGTAATGATATTGGACATCTTTTTATTGTTTATTGCCATCTATACCTTCTTCAGCAAAGTATTTTGGACAAAGTGCAACACTTTAGTCCATTTGTAATTGTTTATTATTATTTTTTTAAATTTTTTTTATTATACTTTAAGTTCTAGGGTACATGTGCATAATGTGCAGGTTTGTTACATATGTATACTTGTGCCATGTTGGTGTGCTGCACCCATCAACTCGTCAGCACCCATCAATTCATCATTTATATCAGGTATAACTCCCAATGCAATCCCTCCCCCCTCCCCCCTCCCCATGATAGGCCCCGGTGTGTGATGTTCCCCTTCCCGAGTCCAAGTGATCTCATTGTTCAGTT
>NW_016804694.1:6064954-6069808 GCF_001698545.2 Rhinopithecus bieti
ATCGATGTTCATCAGGGATATTGGTCTAAAATTCTCTTTTTTTGTTGTGTCTCTGCCAGGCTTTGGTATCAGGATGATGTTGGCCTCATAAAATGAGTTAGGGAGGATTCCCTCTTTTTCTATTGATTGGAATAGTTTCAGAAGGAATGGTACCATCTCCTCCTTGTACCTCTGGTAGAATTCAGCTGTGAATCCATCTGGTCCTGGACTTTTTTTGGTTGTAATTGTTTGTTATTATCATTACTATTGAGCTGTGAAAATTCTTTATATTCTGGATAGCAGTCCTTTATCAGATATGTGATTTGCTAATATTTTCTTCTAGTCTGTAACTGTTTTTCACATTTGCTTAGCAGCATTAGCAACATCTTTTTTTTTTTTTGTTTGTTTGTTTGTTTGTTTGTTTTGAGACAGAGTTTTGCTCTTGTCACACAGGCTGGAGTGCAATGACGAGATCTCGGCTCACAGCAATCTCCACCTCCCAGGTTCAAGTGATTATCCTGTCTCAGCCTGCCTAGTAGCTGAGATTACAGGCACCTGCCACCACGTCCGGCTAATTTTTTTGTATTTTCAGTACAGACGGGGTTTCACCACACTGGCCAGGCTGATCTCAAACTCCTGACCTCAGGAGATCTGTCTGCCTTGGCCTCCCAAAGTGCTGGGATTACAGGCATGAGCCACTGCCCCCAGCCTATGTGGGTAGATTCTGTTGCTGATGAAGTCCAATTCCTTGATTTTCTTTTACAATTTGTGTTTTCTGTGCTCTGTTAAAAAGTTTACCCACCTCAGAGTCACAAATATTTCCTCCTATATTTTCCATTGGAAGTTTTATAGTTTTAGGCTTTGCATTGTGGTCTATTATTCATTTTTCATTAATTTTTGCATGTGGCATAAGATGCACTGTACAATTTTTTCAACATATGGATGTCCAATTGTACTAGCATAATTTGTTGAGAAGACTTTCTTTTCTTCATTGAATTACCTTAGTATATTTGTTGAAAATCAATTGACATGTAGGTCTAATTCTGACTGTTCTGTTCCATTGATCTATATATCTATTCTTTCTCCAATATCACACTTTCATGATAACTTACTGTAGCTTTACGGTAAGTCTTAAAATCAAACAGTGGTTCTTCAAAATTGTTTTGACTATTCTAGTTACTCTGCTTTGCCATGTAAAATATAAAATCAGCTTGTGGGCTTCTAATCCTCTTCTTCTCACCCCCAAAAACCTGTTGGGCTTTCAGTTGGGATTGCATTGACCCTATGGGTTAGTTCTGAGGGGAAATAGACAACACTGTTGAGTGTTCCAAGCGATGGACACAATTCAGCTGTCTGTTTATTTGTTTCGTCTATGATTTCTCTCATCGGTATTTTCAGTTTTTAGCATACAAATCTTACACATATATTGTTAAATTTCTACCTAAATATTTTATGATTTGGGGTGTTATTTTACATGATTCTAGCTTTCTGTTTCCTAGGCAGAACATAACTCGTCAGCTCCATAAGTTTTTGTCTTACTTTCTGGTCCATTTAAGCTGTATATTGGCCCCTTGTCCCCACACCTTCCCACATGAGGAAAAGATCTTTAAA
This sequence comes from Rhinopithecus bieti, assembly GCF_001698545.2. NCBI lineage: Eukaryota > Metazoa > Chordata > Mammalia > Primates > Cercopithecidae > Rhinopithecus > Rhinopithecus bieti. Next base: position 6,066,545 of record NW_016804694.1, read on the forward strand.
CCTCATGGAAAAGTGAAGGCACCAAGAAATCCTTACCAATTACTCATAGCACACGTACATCAAATGCTCTTCCTTAAAATTGTGTTAATTTTCCTGATCCCTCAATCCTCGTATTTGAGCACAGGAACAGTCCTGAACCACCCTGGTCCCAAGCACAGGATTCTTCTTTTCCCTTTGCTAAATCTGAGTTCAAAGACACCTGCCACCTCACATCTGGGCACAGGGCTTATGTCCGTCTGTCGTTACATCTGAACTTCATCACTCACCGATGTGTGCATTCATTCATGTGCCGGGCATGGTGTTACAGAACCATGGAGCCTTTGTGTTCCTAGATGTGATAGTGACCATTCCTGGGGAGGGAAAGCTTCAGAACCAGAAGCATGACTGGACACATGACATGCTCCTGATGTCTAACTTTAACTGAGACTTCACAGCTGCCTGGTCATCCTCTTCAGAACTCCTGGAGGCTCCCTAGTAAGCCCTAAAGTAACTGTTCCAAATCATCACTCTCCTCAAACACACACTTTTACTCTCTTCTCCTTTCTCCCTAGGAACAAATCAAGACGGTCAAGTATGAGCATCCTCACCCTCTTTCAGATCAGATCCTCCATTATCTTCCTATCCGCACACAGCCAACCTGAACAGCCAGGAAAGCACTAGGTGTTGGTCAGGACCATGGCCAGTGCCAGCCCCTGTGCTAGGCTGGGGAGGCATGTGACTGGAATAGCCGACATAGGAACAGGCCTCTCAAAGCTGGAATAACCCCAATTTGATCAGGCTTATTGTCAGCCCAACCTGGGACAGCCCCTGCAAAGCCTTGCCTGAGAACTGGGCTTAAGGGGGTGGTTGGTGCTGTCCATTCCACCCTTGGCTGGGGCCACCAAACTACAAACATAAGAGCCCACAAATGCCATTCACTAATAAGTAGCCACTTAAGACTTCTCTTTTCCAGTTCCTTCTTTGATTCTGTTCTGCTTTTACTTTATCCTACCTTCCTACATCCAAACCCCTGCCTTCAAGTCTCAATCTTTATCCCACCTCTGATCTGGCTCAGACTTGACCCTTCTTCCCTTCTCTCTCTTTGTATTTGTACCATCATCCTCTGACACTTTCAGCTCAGACAGGTCTTCCATTTTAACACTTCCTATTTTCCAAGTTGAAGATCTCAGTTCCTATTCAGGGCCAATGACTCCCCTCTAAGCCAGGACATCTCCTGGGGGAGTGTGTGTGTGCACGCGAGTGTGTGATGGCACTACACTAGGTCTCAGGCAGGCAGCAGGCCAGTCTGGCAGCAGCCAATGAGTCCAACTGAAGTGATGCAGGATGTTAAACCAAGGAAAGGGCTGGATGAGAACTCAGGAGATGAGACGAACCCAGGTGCTAAGACTGATGCAGACATCGCAGGCATCATAGGGCGGAGGTGAAAGCAAAGGGAACCTCTCCTGCCTCTTGATTCAATCAGAACTGCTCCAGATTCTGGCTGGGATCAGGAAGGATATCCAGCCTACACATGAGGGAAAAGTGTGGGCACTGAAGCCTGGGTGTGAAAGAAACTAAAAATACAGAGTAGGGGTTAAGTACATAGACTTTGGCTTCTTACAAATCTCTGCTTAAACCCAGCTCTGTTATTTACTAGTTATGTGGCTTTGGGAAAGTTTCTTAACTCTCTGAGCCTAGCTTCACTATCTGGGTATGTAAAGTTATGGCATATTGTTAATTGCAAAAAGAAAAAAAAAAGGTAGTCAGTATTATTTTCCTTCCTCCTCATTCTATTTCTCCCTGAAATCTTCCTTCCATCCTCCTGCCTCACTCCGTCCCAGATGTCCATTTCCTCTTCCCAGGTGACTGTTCTCTCTACCCTGGATGGTCCCTGGCAACTTGCTTTCTCTCCTAATCCTCTCCTAATCCTTTCTTCCAGGTCTTTGATTTCTCCACTCCCTCCTGTCCATACATTTCGTCTTCAAAAAAAAGAAAAGAAAAGAAAAAGTTTCGACCTTTTCACTCTGGAGAATTTAAAATATACACAAAAAGAGAAGTATAATAAGTGCCATCTACCAATAAGCCATCCTCAACCAGTTATCAACTCGTGGCCAATTTTGCTTGGTCCACTCACTCCAATGTCTTACGTATAATTTTGAAGCAAATCCCATACATAATATTAATTCATCCGTAATGATTTCAGCTAAGAGACTCCTTTTTGAAACTGAAAATAAAACCTAAGGACTTTCCAATTGTTTCAGTAATGTCATATATATATTCCAGGCTTAAAAAAAAGTTAGATCCAGATTGGGTGCCAAGATGGCCGAATAGGAACAGCTCCAGCCTCCAGCTCCCAGCATGAGCGACACAGAAGACGAGTGATTTCTGCATTTCCAACTGATGTACCAGGTTCATCTCACTGGGGCATGTCAGACAGTTGGTGCAGGAGAGTGGGTGCAGCCCAATGAGCCAGAGCCAAAGCAGGGCGAGGCATTGCCTCACCCAGGAAGTGCAAAGGGGAAGGGAATTCCTTTTCCTAGCCAAAGGAAACCATGACACACAACACCTGGAAAATCGGGTCACTCCCACCCTAATACTGTGCTTTAACAAGAGTCTTAGCAAATGGCACACCAGGAGATTATATTCTGTGCCTGGCTCAGAGGGTCCCAAGCCCAGGGAGCCTCCCTCATTGCTAGCACAGCAGTCTGAGATCTAACTGCAAGGTGGCAGCGAGGCTGGGGAAGGGGCGCCTGCCATTGCTGAGGCTTAAGTAGGTAAACAAAGCAGCCAGGAAGCTCGAACTGGGTGGAGCCCACTGCAGCTCAAGGAGGCCTGCCTGCCTCTGTAGACTCCACCTCTGGGGATAGGGCATAGCTAAACAAAAAGCAGCAGAAACCTCTGCAGATGTAAATGTCCCTGTCTGACAGCTTTGAAGAGAGTAGTGATTCTCTCAGCAAGGAGTTTGAGATCTGAGAACGGACAGACTTCCTGCTCAAGTGGGTCCCTTACCCCTGAGTAGCCTAACTGGGAGACATCCCCCGCTAGGGGCAGACTGACACCTCACACCTTACATGGCTGGGTACACCTCTGAGATGAAGCTTCCAGAGGAACAATCAGACGGCAACACTTTCTGTTCAGCAATATTCTGTCTTCTGCAGCCTCCGCTGCTGATATCCAGGCAAACAGGGTCTGGAGTGGACCTCAAGCAAACTCCAACAGACTTGCAGCTGAGGGTCCTGACTGTTACAAGGAAAATTAACAAACAGAAAAGACATCCACACCAAA
>NW_016804694.1:6073452-6083087 GCF_001698545.2 Rhinopithecus bieti
ATAAAATAATAATAATAATAATAATAATAATAATAAAAAATTAGATCCAAAGAAGTCTGCATGTTGCAGTTGGTCAATATGTCTTTTAGGTCAGTTTTATTTTATTTGTTTATTTGTTTTTTGGGTTTTTTTTTCTTTTTGCTTTGTTTTGTTTTGTTTTTTTTGACAATCTTGCTCTGTCACCCAGGCTGCAGTGCAGTGGTGCAATCTCAGCTCACTGCAACCTCCGCCTCTCGGGTTCAAGCAATTCTCCTGCCTCAGCCTCCCGAGTAGCTGGGATTACAGGTGTGCACCACTGTGTCCTGCTAAGTTTTTGTATTTTAGTAGAAGACAGGGTCTCACCATATTGCCCAGGCTGGTCGCGAACTTCTGAGCTCAGGAAATTCGTCTGCCTCGGCCTCCCGAAGTGCTGGGATTACAGCCGTGAGCCACTGCGCGCAGCTTTTTAGGTCTGTTTTAATCTGTAGTTTCCCCCTTCATCTTTATCTTCCTTTGCAATTTATTTGTTGAAGAAACCAGATTGTTTGTCCTGTAGAATTTCCTGTGACACGAAGTTTGCTGATTCATCCCCACAGTATTGCTTAGCTTTCTCCTCTGAGCCCTGCATTTTCTATAAATTGATACTTAACTACAGAGGCTTTTCAGACTTTTTTCTTTTGGCAAATACTTCATAAGCAGCGGTATATTCTTCCACCTGGAGGCACCTGATATGGAGGGGTGCTCTTTCTGTCATGCTGGCAGCTGTTCTTGCTCAACACCCAGATCCACTAATTCATTTGAGGTTGCAAAGTTGATCATTCCTTTTTGATATGGATAAGGAAAGTAAACTTACTCTCACCCATCATTTGGCCTGTACAAGAAGGGCAAGAGGAATGCTTTATTCTTTCTTTAATTAACATGTTTTTAAAATTATGCATTAGTTCATTAGTACTCTTCAATTATGACTAATTCGATTTTAATTTTTAGTATAATTATAAATGAGTGATTTAGACACATTTGATATATAACAATCTATATAGTTAGTATTGTTACTGATTTTCAGATTATTCCTTTTTTTTTTAAGAGACAAGGTCTCACTCTGTCACCCAGGCTGCAGTGCGGTGGTGTGATTATGGCTCACTGCAGCCTCAACCTCCTGAGCTCAAGCAATTTTCCTGTCTCAGCTTCCTGAGTAAATAGGACTACAGGTGTGTGTCATCATGCTTAGCTAACTTTTAAATTTTTTTGCAGCGATGGGATTTCACTATATTGCCCAGGCTGGTCTCAAATTCCTGGCCTCAAGCAATCTTCCCACCTTGGCCTCCCAAAGTGCTGTGATTTCAGACAAAAACCATCGTGCCTGGTCAGAATATTCTATCTGTGACCAATGATTAGTTCTTCAGTCCTTTAGGCTAATTCAAGTAGTCTTCCATGCCCTTTCTGGGCGCACCACCCTCGAGACACCTCCACCTACTCAGCAAGCTGGAAACTCTTGGAATCCTGTCTTTTGGAGTGCAGTGGCGCCGTCACGGCTCACTACAGCCTTGACCTCCTGGGTTCAAGCAATCCTCCCACATCTTAGCCTCCTGAATAGCTGAGACTACAGGTATGTGCCACCACGCCTGGCTAATTTTTGTATTTTTTGTAGAGACGGGGTTTTGCCATGTTGTTCAGGCTGGTCTCAAACTCCTGGGATCAAGCAATCTGGCCATCTCAGCCTCGCAAAGGTCTAGGATTACAGGTGGGAGACACCATGCCCAGCCCAGACAACTTTTTATTCATGGTCTTCAATTGCTCCTGTGTATGTGCTCCCTAGAAAGTCATGAATGGCCTCCTCCCAGCTCGGGCACCTCTTAAGCCTTTGACATGGGTGACCACTGTGATATTTCTTCATGCTTGCTCCCACCCCAACCCATGCTGTGCCCTGCTCAGTCCTGCTCCGTCCCTGGGAGAGTGATACCTCTGGACTCTATGACTAGGCTTACTGCTGGGCCTGGCCAAAGAGACATCAAAAGGAGCTTGGAACATAGGAAGAGAAATAAGTTGTGGTATTTGTTTCTCCCTACATTGTCCATGCTTTCATGTGGTTCAGACAGTGGCTGATTTCCTCTATGGCCACAACTCCTATTGATGGCTCCTCCATGGCTCCAGCTCTTTCTTGGCTCCAGTAAGAGAATTCTCCCTCCTTGTTCTTTCAAGCCCAGGGGCGTTAACAGCTTTCTGTATTTGGATGCATCACCATCCCCTGCTGATTCCCTTATCCTTACCCATTTTTAAAAGAACCTCATTTAAATTATCGGCAGTTAAACCCGTTGTGCATGCATCTGTTTTGAAACTTGGCCTATAGCTACCTTATTCTTTTCACTCTTACTGGATAAAGTGGGAGAGCCTGGAGTAGCTCTCCCAAGTGACACAATCATTTATTCCATTAAGCACCTACTATGTGCCAGGCACCATGCTGGTGCCAGGAAGGCGCTGCCTCTCTGTTGCTGGATATGGAAGTGGTGCTGATATTGTAAATCTGTAGTGGCTGAATTCTAGATCAATACCTTGGGTTGGGAAAGTGAAAGGAGACCCTCAAATGAGTTACCAGAAGGAATTTGGAACATATATATGTCAGAGCATCTCAGCCAGAAAGGCTTATTTTGGCTTCTGGTCTTAGGGTGAGCTGAGAAGTCAGGATGCCCATCAGGGTGCAAATGGGCACCAACACTTTGACCACAGAGATCTGCCAATGAAGATGGGTCCTGCCTTGGCTGGAAGCTTTTAACACCTTCAAAAGGAAAGAGGATTGTTAGAGAATTGCTGCCTCTCTGAAGAGAAAGAAAACAGTTTTGCCAAGGAGGTGAAGTGGCCTTGTTGTCTGGGGTGACACCCAGAGTTCTTGGTCTCCCAGCCAAGGAAATCAAGGACACGAAGACACAAAGGTGCAGTTTAGAGCAGAAATTCAATAGCAGAAAAGAAAAGAGGACAGCTCTCTCATACAGAGAGGGGTCCCAGCAAAAGGGTTGCTGGCCCACAGTGAAACTGAGGGGATTTTACCGAAGAGCTAGTGGGGAGGCAGTACCTGATCTACATAAAGCATGGAAAACCAGTTAGGACTCGGTGTGCCATCTGCATAGGGCATGAATCTCTGCCAGCCCCCACCCCAATCTTTTATTATGCAGGTGGGTCCTTAGCCTGAGCTACTCCAAGTTGCTTATTTCTTTCTTACTTGGCATGTGCTTAAAAAAGCATGAGGTAGAACCCCCATGGTGACCATGCCTGGCCCCAGGTAGCCCTTTTTATCTGTGCAGCTACAGCCATCCCCCTGTGCCAGCTTCCAGCTTCCTTATCTGTGTTTGCAGCCCAATCTTCCAGGCTGCTCTTTGTTAGAAAAGAAGTGATTTCTTGGGTTGCTTTTTGTTAGAAGTGAAGTTCAGCTGAGGACTCTTTGCCCTCACTATCTGCCTAAATAGCTTTTTTCTTTTCTTTCTTTCTTTTTTGTAATTATACTTTAAGTTCTAGGGTATATGTGCACAACGTGTAGGTTTGTTACATATGTATACATGTGCCAAGTTGGAGTGCTGCACCCATTAACTCGTCGTTTACATTAGGTATATCTCCTGTTGCTATCCCTCCCCACCACCACCCCACAACAGGCCCCACCCTGTGTCCAAGTGTTCTCATTGTTCCCCACCCTGTGTCCAAGTGTTCTCATTGTTCAGTTCCCACCTATGAGTGAGAATATGCGGTGTTTGGTTTTCTGTCCTTGTGATAGTTTGCTCAGAATGATGATTTCCAGCTTCATCCATGTCCCTACAAAGGACATGAACTCATCCTTTTTTATGGCTGCATAGTATTCCATGGTGTATATGTGCCACATTTTCTTAATTCAGTCTGTCATTGATGGACATTTGGGTTGGTTCCAAGTCTTTGCTATTGTGAATAGTGCTGCAATAAACATACATGTGCATGTGTCTTTACAGCAGCATGATTTATAATCCTTTGGGTATATACCCAGTAATGGGATGGCTGGGTCAAATGGTATTTCTAGTTCTAGATCCTTGAGGAATCGCCACACTCTCTTCCACAATGGTTGAACTACTTTACAGTCCCACCAACAGTGTGAAAGCGTTCCTATTTCCCCACATCCTCTCCAGCACCTGTTGTTTCCTGACTTTTTTTTTTTTTTTTTGAGACGGAGTCTCCCCAGGCTGGAGTGCAGTGGTGCGATCTCGACTCACCGCAAGCTCCGCCTCCCAGGTTCACGCCATTCTCCTGCCTCAACCTCCTGAGTAGCTGGGACTACAGGCAGCTACCACCATGCCCNTTTTTTGTATTTTTAGTAGAGATTGGGTTTCACCATGTTAGCGAGGATGGTCCCAATCTCCTGACTTCGTGATCCACCCGCCTCAGCCTCCCAAAGTGCTGGGATTACAGGTGTGAGCCACCGTGCCCGGCATATTTCCTGACTTTTTAATGATCACCATTCTAACTGTTGTGAGATGGTAGCTCATTGCGGTTTTGATTTGCATTTCTCTGAAAAGCCAAAATTGACAAATGGGGTCTGATTAAACTAAAGAGCTTCTGCACAGCAAAAGAAACTACCATCAGAATGAACAGGCAACCTACAGAATGGGAGAAAATTTTACAATCTACCCATCTGACAAAGGGCTAATATCCAGAATCTACAAAGAACTTAAACAAATTTACAAGAAAAAAATCAAACAATCCCACCAAAAAATGGGCAAAGGATAGGAACAGACACTTCTCAAAAGAAGACATTTATGCAGCCAACAGACACATGAAAAAATGCTAAATAGCTTTTTTCTACCTCCTGTAACAGAGGGTCCAGTTCCCACTAGTGAAATAGCACTGGCGGGTCCCATAGATGGTGGTGCTGTTTCCCTGGAATGTCTTCATCTAAGCTAGGTCACAAGTCCTTCCCTTTACACCCACAGCACACTGGGCAGCTCGGGACCAAACAACAAAAAAAAAAATACTGAAACCAATGTGCATCCTAATATTATTTAACCATGAAACCCTTTTAAAACTATTCTAAATTTTCACAACATCAACAGGAGCTCTGGAGTTATAACTGACGCCTGGATTAGAGTAGAAAGCAAAAATAGTCCTTAAGACAAATCAGTTAGCATACAAATTTGATTCTCCAATGCTTTTAAGCAGAATTTTAAAAATAACTTAGAACTGTTAACTAATTTTTAAAGACTTATGTGTTAAAATTATGACTCAAGGCATAATAGCACTTACTAAGGAGATGACATACATCAATGATATCAATAGTTACTTGGTAAGTACTTCTTTTTTTTTTTTTTTTTTTTGACAGAGTCTCACCCTGTCGCCCAGGTCTCTCCCTGTTGCCCAGACTAAAGTGCAATGGCATGATCTCAGCATCCTCCACCTCCTGGGTTCAAACAATTCTCCTGCCTCAGCCTCCCAAGCAGCTGGGATTACAGGCGCCCACCACCACGCCCAATTAATTTTTGTATTCTTAGTAGAGATTGGGTTTCACCACGTTGGTCAGGCTTAATTTAACACTATTAACTGTATAACATGTGTTAAGCATTTTCAAAATCTTTTAAAAACCATATTTAATGACTTTTCTGTGAAAATACATAAAATTCACTCTAAAAGGTAAAAGTTGTCCATAATTTTCCCACTGAAAACACTAACATTTATTGAGTGCTAAATATGTACTAGGTATTGTTCTAAACATTTTACATAAAGCATTTAGAGCATCATTATAAATCAATGTATTATATTGATGTTAATATATTAATATAGTGTGTGTTAATATTGTAACACATATTGTATTAACACATTTATGAATCATATATTACATCATTATCTGTGAGGCAGGTAATATTATTTTTCCAGGTAACCGAGACTCAGAGATATTAAATAACTCGTCCAGGATCACCCAACTAGTGAAAGGTGGAACTTAGGTTTAAACCTAGGTAGTCTGGCTTCAGAGCCAGACCTGTTAACAATTTTATTAAGAGTGGAATTTTCTTCCACTCTTCTAATCCCATTCCCCAGAGAGAAACACTACTACCAATATTTTGGTGCTTGTTGACCTAGACTTTTTTCTGTGGTTGTACATACATGTGTGTGCGCACACACTCACACACACACACACACGCACACAAATAAGCTCATTTTAGGGCTTGCATTTTTCCCATTTAATATATCAGGGACATCTTTCCATATCAACAAATATAGGCTTACTTCATTCTTTATAATGTCTATGTGTGACTCCTTGGTGTGGATATAGCAATTTATTTGATTATCCTCTTATTAACAGATATTAAAAGAGTTTCTAAAAGTTGGTTCTTGCAAATTGTAATAAACATGGCTTATTTTCCTTACATTAAAATATTTGGAGAAAATATGTTAGTAGCATGGTCCTAGTAAGTTCACATAACACTTATTAATATCTCTTAAAAAATTAATGTTTTGTGAAACACTGAGAAGCGAGTCTCAGTCCTTCAACAGATACAGTGAGCTTACTCGCCTTAGCTCTTGATTCGCTACTTTTGTGTTACAAGGCTACTGCTATGTAACAAACCCACTTTTAGTCAATCTCATGCCCTGGATCTCCAAACCATCACCATAGCCTCAAATATCACAACTCCTAAAACACAAGACCTAAAATATCAGGGATTGAAGAGACATGGAGGATCCACTCTTTCATCTAACTCAAGCCCCAACTTAGTGAATTCTGGTTTTGACTGAGGAAACATGTCTTCTTCAGTGGAGACACTAATGACCTATCAGTGGGTGGGCAAAGGATTAAAGAGCCAGGAAAAACTGGCTGGAGGAGAGATTTGGTTGGGAGATGTGAGTGAGAAGGTAGCTGCCAGGTATTGACAGCAAGATAAATATGGACTTTGAGAATATAAACTCGCGTGTTTCCTTGGAGGACAGAATAAAGTTGTAGATTACTCTGATGATGATGATGTGCGTATGTGTGTGTGTGTGTGTGTGTGTGTACTGAGTTTCCTAGAATGAAACTCCATGAAAGACAAGACCACTACAAAGTCCAGCTTGCAAATAAGTTACACATATGATAGTTGCAAGAGGAGAGGAACACAGCTTATTTTGAGAAATGCAGCAAGGATTCTCAGAGGAAAGAAGCTCAGGCAGGAGAAGAAGTAGTAGCAGTTACGAAAGAGAAGACAGGCCAAATTTAGGTACCATAGGGAAGCTTCCCAAAGGATTTAGAACTTTCATTTCACAACATTTTGACTATTGGAAGAGACCAAGTAATTGTTCACCCAACTATTTCCTCCTGAGAACACAGCTAGACTGTCTTCCAACCTCTCTTGCTCTTAGAGGTGGCCACATGACGGGGTTCTGAAAGAAATGAAATTTCAAGTTTGCTACTTCCAGGGCTGTCCCATAAAGCCTTCTGTGCAATCTTGAATGTTCTCTCTCTCTTCTCTCATTTGCTGCCCAGATATAGAGGATGCAGTGGAGGGCTCTGAGATTCTAGAGAACAAGAAAGCCACTAGCTGGAAGAAACTTGGGTTCCTGAGTGATGCGTGGAGCAGAGCAGAGCTTCCTCACCAACCTACATGTGATGGGAGTGGGAAATAAATTTGTTAGCATTTTTTATTACAGCAGCTAGCTAACCCTGACTAATACATTGTAGAATACTGTTATGTCCTTTGCCTCTCTGGTAGCTTCTCTGACTCCTTCCTGGAATTCTCTTCTTTCTCTCATCACCTGAACAAAAGTATCCCCCCAAAATCAGAGCTCTTCTGGCCACTTGCCTCTGGGTCAGCAAGTGACCTACTCCTGATCTCTCTTTTGAGTTCCAGATGCTCATCGGCAGCTTCTTAAGGTTAGCTGTCTTGTAGTTGCAAGCAGATGCAAACCCAAATTCATTTTCTTCCTCCCCAAACTGATTCTCCTAACTTATCTTTCACTGCCACTCACTTGTCACCAGGCTTCTCCTAGTCAAACTGGCAGTACATCCCTGTGTGTTTTCAATTCTTCCCTCTTTCTCACCAGCTACAGCAGACAGAAGACCATCACTCCTCTTTCTCCCACATCCATCCCCACGCTTCTGCTATCCTCGTGGCTGTCTCTCTTCTCAAGCCAGGTGGTGGCACCTTAAGTCCTCTTTTCAGTGCCACTCTCTCTTCCTCAAGTTACAGCACCCTGGGCTATGGCTCTTGTGTGGACTCTTGCAATAGCTGGTTTGTTTTGTTTTGTTTTTAATTAGAAATATTTTAAGCACACGGGGAAGTATAGAGAATAATATAACACTTGTACCTATTACTCAGTTTTGTCAATCCTTAATATTTTGCTGTATTTGAAAATGAAGGGAAAAAAACAAAACTGGTTCAAATCTAGGAGATGAAAAGTTTGTTATCTCTTTCATTGTATTGGGCAAAATTTTATAGTAAACATACTTAACACTAAAATTTGTATATAGTGCCATGTTTAAATTTTTCCTTGTTCCCATGTGTTATTGCCTCCATGTTGCATAAATCACTGATGTAATAGAAACCTGATATCAATCAACACATACCTAAAGTGATTTTATATGCATTTTATAGAACAAATGCCACTGGGCTCCCTAAATGCATCCATGGAACTATATATCTTTTTTCTGTGATTATTACCATAGACTCCTTGGAATTGGAATATGTGAGGTCATCTCTCTCTCTGACTATGTGTGTGTGTGTGCGTTTGTGTATAAATATATATTATATATATTAAATAAATAATTACAGGCATATTTGAAACCCCTACCAATCCGTATATAATTGCATCTAGCTGAGATTTGAATTCTTCTGATTACTAGTGAAGTTACACATTATCTATGTGCCTTTGGCTTTTAAACTTTCTGTGTTTTATTTCTCCCTACAGCTCAATTGAAAGTGGTTTGTCCTTTTTATAGATTTGAATGAGTTGTTCATAAATTTTGGCCACTAATCTTTAATCAGTTCTATGCATTGCAAATGCCTCTCCCTGTCGGTGGCTCATCCTTTCACTTTGTTTCTGGTATCTTCTTTGGACCAAAGTTTTCAATTTTAATATAGCCAGATGTGTCATATTATTTTACCCTTTATGGTTTATGCTTTTTCACCCAGGCTGGAGTGCAGTGGTGTGATCTCAGCTCACTGCAACCTCTGCCTCCCAGGTTCAAGTGATTCTCATGCATCAGCCTCACAAGCAGCTGGAATTACACACCACCATGCCCAGCTAATTTTTGTATTTTTAGTAGAAATGAGGTTTTGCCATGTTGTCCAGGCTGGTCTCAAACTCCTGGCCTCAAGTGATCCACCAGCTTCAGCCTCCCAAAGTGTTGGGATTACAGGTGAGCGCCATTGCTCCTGATCTTGCTTAAGAAATCATTCTGGGCCGGGCACGGTGGCTCAAGCCTGTAATCCCAGCACTTTGGGAGGCCGAGACAGGCGGATCATGAGGTCAGGAGATCGAGACTATCCTGGCTAACATGGTGAAACCCTGTCTCTACTAAAAAATACAAAAAAACTAGCCGGGTGAGGTGGCAGGCGCCTGTAGTCCCAGCTACTGGGGAGGCTGAGGCAGGAGAATGGTGTAAACCCAGGAGACGGAGCTTACAGTGAGCTGAGATCCGGCCACTGCACTCCAGCCTGGGTGACAGAGCTAGACTCCGT
>NW_016804694.1:6083288-6140363 GCF_001698545.2 Rhinopithecus bieti
AAAAAAAAAAAAAAAAAAAGAAAAGAAAAGAAAAAAAAAATAAAATAAAATAAAAAAGAAATCATTCTGGCCCCTGAAGTCATAAACAACTCATATTTTTGTCTAAACATTTTATTGTTGGGCTATTCACATTTAGGTTGATAACCCACCTGGAATTTATTTTTGCGTAAGACATAAGGTGGGAATCTAATTTTATATTTTTCCCCGCATGGCTAGACTGTTGTATCAGCAGCATTAAATATTCTCTTCTTTCCACCTAATTCATAATGCCTGCTCTTGTCAAATATCTAGTTGCCATATACATGGATCTGTTCCTCACTTCTCGATTCTGTTGCCTTTGCCAGTTTTCTATTCCAGGATTGCATGGTAATTACTATGATTTCGTAGTAAGTTTTGGTTTCTGGTGGGGTAAAGCCATCTCCTTTCCCCATAGCCTTGTTCTTCACATTTGTCTTGGCTATTTGTTTTGATTGTTTGTCATTGCATAATGAGCTATCTCAAAACAGTAGTGTGAAACAACCACCCAAAGGTCAAATACGCAGGTTGGTGAATAAAATCTTTTCTTAATGTGTCATATGTGTCAAGAGCATAGGGAGATGAAGTGAAGGGAGGGCCTACTGTGTGGCCTGAAGAACGACCCGCAGGGAGAAGAAGGCTGCTTACACACTCAGACATGCACAATAGGCCTGAAGCCTCCTGGGACTCCAAAGGTCAAGGGCCAGCTCTCCCTCTCCATCCTGTCCTGGTTCTCCTCACATATCCCTCCTGTGGGGCCTGAGGTAGACATGGATGCCCTGGTACTGAGATAAGGAAAAGGTGTACATTCCTGAGGTCATAGCTTTGGAAAGGTGCCTTCAGGCCTTTGATGGTAGCAGGGGTAGCTCTTTCCCTGGGGCGGGGTGGGGAGGAGGAACCCACATCCTCCTGTCTGGGGCCACTGGTTAATTGGGAATCATGTCCCTTGAACTCCCCAGCTGAGTCAGCTGCACCCCTGCTCTCCCCTCTTGCCTTCTGGAGGCTTGTGTCAGGAAAGGTCATGCTTCCCCCATCCTCTCCATCCTCCTCTGGCACCTTCAGCATTCCTCTAGCTGTAGCCATAACTGCTTTATATTGTCATTGTTTTTCCATGCATCTCCCCAACACACACACACACACACACACACACACACACACACACACACGAAATCTTTAAGGGAACAGGGACCCAAAGCGTAGTGGTTAAAACTTCAGAGTCTAGAATTCATCATTTACTAACTATGTGAATTCAGGAAATTACTTAACCTCTCTGTGCCACAATAGCTACATATGTAAAATACCTTACAGGGATGTTCAAGGCATTAATCCATGAAAAGGAATCTGGCACTCCATAAATGTTGTCTTACTAGAATTAATCTCTGTGTCCTCAACCCTGAGCACAGTGCCTGACAGTCAGTAGCCACCCCTAAATGCTTGTGTAATTTATACAGATCAGTCAAAACTGTTGGAGCTGGCCAGGGTGGTGGCTCACCCCTGTAATCCCAGCACTTTGGGAGGCTGAGGCGGGAGTTTCACATGAAGCCAGGAGTTCAAGACCAGCCTGGCCAATGTGGTGAAACCCCATCTCTACTAAAAATACAAAAATTAGCCAGGATTGGTGGCGCACATTTGTAGTCCCAGCTACTTGGGAGGCTGAGGCAGGAGAATGGCTTGAACCTGGGAGGTAAGGCGGAGGTTACAGGGAGCCAAGATCATGCCACTGCACTCCAGCCTGGGTGACAGAATGACTCTGTTTCAAAAAATAAAAAGTAAATAACGCTGGAGTTCTAGGTCTGGGTAAATTCTTTGGGTTTTGACAGTTCGTGAGGGTGGCTCCTGGTGCTGCAGCCAGACCCATGCAGACAGGAAACCCAAGTCAGCGATCATTTGGTGGAGATGGGCTCTCCCAGTGGGCATGTAGTCTAAAATATACACCAAGCACGAAGGCACTGTCAAGAGCCTATAACTATGAAGGACCAGAGGTCAAATGAGGCCACAGTTCAATGCCAGTGACCTTCTCAAAACAGAGCTAGGTCAGGTGGAAAGGCATGGTGAAGCAATTGCCTAGCCTTCAGCAGTCAGATCCAGCTTGCAGGAGGAGACTAGGGCAGGCAGGGCAGGACTGGAACCTCAGGAGTCAGGGTGACACCCAGAACACCCCATTCCCTCTTGTTCCCCATCTCCCTTAGCCTGAGTGTCTGGCCCTACAGGCCTGCATGGTTTGTATCCCCATGGAGCCACAGGCTGAGGACAGAACCACATCCTTGATACTGGGACCCTAGAAGGTGGATGATGGCAGCAGAGCTGTCACAGTCAGAAGTAATAGGAGCTTACCTACCTTCCTCCCAGAGGAACACCTCATCCTCACAGCCTGGCTCTTCAGACCTCACACCTCCCACCCTTCTCCTCTCCATCCCCAACTCTTTCTGGCTGCAATGTAGCCTGATCTCAGTCTCATCCTGTGGACAAGGCTGATGTCTCACTGTGACTGAGGACAAGCCAAGTCCTATTTGACAAAAGCATTCACAAGCCAGCTGCCTAAGGAGGAGATGGTGAGCTCCCTGCCCTTTGACAGATGGAGGCAGAGACTTCATGACTCCTTACTGAGGTTTGTAGAGAGGGTTTTGGCGTCCCATTGGAAGCTAGAATGAGGGACCTTTAAGGTCACCATTGGGAAGTCATGAATCTGCAACTCCAAGCAATCTTCCCCATGATGTAGCAGGACACCACTTCCGGTCACTTGGCCTGAAGTTCCCAGAGTTCAAAGTCACTTCTTGGGGATACACAATAAAAGGGGACCCCTGTCCCCTTTTGGAACATACGTGGGCCAAGCAGGAGGCAGCCCCCAGCCCACTCTGTTTGAGTAAGATGCAGCTAGCAGACTGGATAATGATCCTGTGCAAGGCAGGGGAGCCCAAATCAGTTTTAATGGAGCTGTGTGGATGGCCATAGGGAAGGAAGGTCCCTCGCCACACCCTGCTTGGCAAAGACAGGGCAAGGGCTAGGGCCAGGGAGACTCCTGAGCAGTAGGCACTACCCACATCCTGGCATTCCTTCTGGCAAGGTCATAAGAATCTCATGAGTAGGAGGAGATTTTGAATCAGGAGGACAGGGAAGAGAAGAGGGATCTGGCCTGGGGGTTAGGGCAGGGGCAGAACTCCTCAGCCTGGCTTAGAGGTCCTGAGAGGACAGTTAAAGGAGGGGTCTCTCAAGGACATAGGCACCAATAAAATACTTGCACAATCTGTCAGGATTTCATAGCCCTTGGTCAGAAAGGAAGTGATGGCAAAAGGGAGGCGAGAATTGGGTTACTCAGAGGCACTGGGTCCCAGACCCTATCTACCTGGACTCTGTCCTAGTAGGCCCTGGGGAACAGGGGGGCAAGTGTCCAGAAATTTCCTCCATGATCTTATCACAGGCCTCAGACTCAAACCTTCTGCCCTCTAGCTGATAAGTACTTGACTTTGCTTTGCTCCTCCTTCCTCACATCCCTTTAAGAGGAGGTGGCCCCTGCTGGTTGGTAGCTGTCTTTGCCACATGGAGGTCATCCATCACTGGCAAAGCAGCTCTATATCATGTGAGTACTTGATAAGTGCTCACTGTCCAGTGAATTCTTCCTTCAGTTCCCAGGCCAGTAGCACCAGATCACCTCAGAGCTTGTTAAAAGTGCATCATCAGGCTCCATGCCAGATATATTAAGGCAAAGTGTCTTAGGTGAGGCCCAGGAAACTGTTTTAACAAGCTCTTCAAGTGGTTTTTATGCACACTCAAGTTTGAGTAGCACTGAGCTAAATGAGCACTTGGTAGGGATGTTATTTGTAGAGCTGATTCTGAAGTTAAATACAGATGGTTGATCAAGATGACTTTAGATTGTTTGAATTCTGCAATTCTGTGATTCCAAGAGTCTCAGATCTTTAGACAAGACACACTTACCCAAGGGAAACTGCCCAGTCTCTAGCACCTGCTAGGAGAGCATCCTAGGGGAGCCATGTTGTCTGCCATGTGACACCCTTCCCCACAGCTGACTGGACCAATGGCAGCCAATCCACAAGCTGGTTCATGACATGTGAGACATGAAAAGCTGCCTCCCACAGGGGTGAATGGCAAAGCTGGGTTAGCCAACTTCTCTTTTTCTCTAGGAAATTTGAATGGGGAAACATAGACAAAGGAAACACGTAGATAAGTCAAGCACGAGGCAGCAGGGGAATGAGTAGTCACCAGTGCGAGTCAAGGTTTAGAGTAAATAGGTACTAAGAGTAAGTATAAGCCAGGAAATTAAAAAAGACAGGAATAAAGTTGCACAGGAAAGCTGTGGTACTGCTGCCCCAGGGAAGGGTCATTCTTACTCACAGTGGTTTTCTCCTTTTGGATGTCATCATAAACATGGTAGGATTCACCCTTGCCTGCAAAGAAGACAGTCAAGGTTAAGCAGGGAATCTCTCCCAACCCAACTCCTATGGAAACAAGAGGGAGATATTGGGGTCCTGGCTGGGCAGAAAGGACACTGACGGGAAAAAGGCCAGGGCTGGATCAGTGGCCATGTTCTGCCTGGGGAGGTCCCCAGCGCCCAGCAAGAGTGGTGTCCAGGGATACGAAGGAGCAAAACAAACTGGCTGTCTGTGGTTAATGTGCATAAAATCCATAAACTTAATTATCAGTTCCAGATCACTGAAAATTCCAAATTTAAAATTAGACCTGAGTATCATCTATTTGCTGATGAAATTCTATGTAGTACTGTCTTTCCAATTTTTTGAACCAGGAACTCCAGTGTGATTCACAATTTACCTACTACAACATACGCAAACACACTCATACACTCTCACACCCACATATTCACACACACTCCTGAAACGAAAGTTTAAAAAAAAATGGGTAAAGCATTATGACATTATGCTCTTCTATTATGTTTTTATAAAAATCCTATTGTGATCCATTAAATTGAGTTTACACTGATTAAAAATATATATATATAATTTTACAACCCACTGATTTCTTTGGATTTTCATAGCTTGAATAATTAAAACCAATGAAGTCCAGTATAATTCTGGCCCACTGCCATGTTTCAATCTTGTCAGCAGAAACATCGTCAGTATATAGGGTTATTAAGCTCACAGTACCTATATGCCAAACAAACCAATCAACATAAAACAGCAAGAAAGGAGGTAACATTCATTAAAGGCGACTAATCTGATAAATCTTACACAAGATGCTGCAGTTTTTTTTGTTTTAAAAGTCTTCACCTAAAAGATGGCAATAAGACATGATCCAAAATGGATATTAGCACACCTAGTTGTAGACAAATTGGCACTGAGTTGAATTGACTTTGAGTGAGCTGACCTGGAGCCTTAGAAGATGACGGGTCCACCACCCTCAGGGCTGCCCAGGCTGTTGCTCTGGCAGAAGGGAGGAAAGCCATTTGGGGCTCCTAGGGGATCTTGGCCACTTTACCTCTCAGGCCCCAGTTTCCTGGTTAGTAAAATGAGCGTAAGAATCTTTGTCCTCATGGCTTTCAGGCTGCCTTAGAAATGGCTAAGCACTTGGCTGTCTGCTCAGAGCCAGCAACCAGGACTCACCTTTCCTAGCTCTTCCTCAGGCTATCTGGAGGTACTGGTTGCTGAGGAGGACGAGCAGCAGCAGCAGCACAACGGCCACTGCCACACCCAGGATGATGGACTTGAATGGGGGGCTTTGGAATAAGGACCCACCTGGTGAGGAAAGTCAGAGCCCAGACCAACCTCCTGCCCTGAAAATCATCCCTCCCGCCATGCCTGTTGTCTCCACAGGCCCTCCCCAGCTTCCAGCCTGTCCTGAGGTCCCCTTCGGCTCAGTAGGCAGTAGGCAGCCATGTGGTCGGGGGCTCTGCTCCACAAGCCATGTTGTCTAGGGCAAGTTATTCCACCTCAGGGTCGGCTTCTTTCTCTGTAAAACTGGAATGTTGGTTCTATCTCAAGTCCTTGTCTCGTTCCCTTTTGCAACTGTTATCCCTTGACTTTCTATCTGGTCTCCTATGGCAGGGTCTCCACCGAGCTCTCCTGGTACCCTTCCATTAACAGCTCTGTCTCAGGTCCTTAAGCTCAACCCTCTCTAGGAGACGCAGTGAGCTCTCAGAGTATACTGATGTCATTGACAAATGACTCTCCCAGATAAAAAATACATTTTAATAGGTCCCATTTTAAGTCAAAGAAAGAACACAAAAGGAGACTGTTTTATACTAGAGCAGGCTTTTAGGGAAGATGTCTGGGGTGTCAAATGTCAAAGGGGAAGGACAAGCAGTTCAGGGACATCTCTCAGCTTGGGTGATCAGCACCCCTTGGTTTCTGGTTTAATCTCTTGATGCAAGAAAGTATGGTTTGCAAGAGTCCAGCGTTCATCGTCTGCAGCGATGGTGGATGGAGAGAAGGGATGGGAGGACAGAGGCAGGAAGACACTGTCAGTGCCTGTGGCTGGGGCCTGGAAACCATCAGGCAGAGGGAGAAAACAAAGCAGACCACAGGTTGTGGTAACTACAGAGTGTGCCCTTTCCCTAGACACACAGTACTCTGGGATAGCTCTCCTGCTCTTACAGGTACACGGTCAAGGGCTGGAAGGGGGACAGAGGTGAAAGAAACAGCCCTGGTCATATTCTACGCACTGGACTGGGCCCTTCAAGTCCGTATTCTCCTTGAATATTCACAACAACCCTGTAAGACAAAGGTTGCTGTCCCCCTCCCTTGGCCCTGCTCCCCTTCCCCTCACCTGAGGCCAGGAGTACCAGCAGGACTCTCAACAGCGGGTGTGTGGCCTCCAAGGTCATGGGTCCTCTTCTTGAGCTGGGATGGTGGGAGGAAAGTGAGGGAACGGGGAAACCCTGGGGACCGGGAACCAGCGCTGGCAGGATATGGCCCTGGGGATGAATTGCTGAGGAAGGCAAAGCCTCCCTTGAGGAAGCAGGAGGCCTGTGAGGAAGCGGGACGCCTTGGCCTATATGACCCCCTCCAGCTGCAGTGTCTACATCTGGGCCTGGAAAAGCCTCAGCCTGTCCTCTGTAGCTCCTGCTGGGCTCCTCTGGCCCCAGCCTCTTCCCGCTTGTCAGGCCACCTCCCTCCCACTGGGGCTGTGGGTGGGGAAAGCTGGGAAAGTCCAGGAAGAAACTATGATGAAACAAAAAGCTCTTTCTCCTCTCTCCCCTCTGTTCTACCACTTCCTCTCCAGCCTGAAGTTTCTCTTCCTCACCCAGCTAACGCACAGGCTGAAGGTGAGTGACAGTGTTAGGGGGCCTTTTGGAGGTCTGACCAGAACCTGAAGACCCCCGGCTCCCAGGGTTTCGAGACTTCATGCCCAGGCCTGCCTGGGAGCTGGAGAGTTCCATGGGGACAGGAGGGGAAGAGGAGAAAAGAGATGGAGATTTACTTCCAGGAATGGAGGTGCAGGCGGTGTCTATTGCAAAGGTGGGAGAGAGTAAAGCCTTGGGAGGGGAAGATGGGGATGGGAGGAGGAGGGGAAAGGGTATCTCAGCCCCCAAATCATCTCCTTCCCCAGCTCGGAGCTGTCATAATCACTCCAGAGCCTTTCATGAAAGACGACACTAATCAAACACATTTTTTAAAAATTGTCCTTATATGAACTATAGAAAATCAATTTTCACAGGCTATGGACAGTTAATAAACAACAAAGAAAAGAAAAACTGTAAAACTGTGGTGCTGCAGGTTGGGTTCCTGGGCACAGAGTCAGGTGCGGATTAGCAGTGGAGATTTAAAGTGCTCTGGGACCAACGTCTGGGGAGGAGAAGAGCAGGAAGCAGGCCTCAGTCAATTCAGAAAGTCTACTTTGCCAATGTTAAGGACAGGCCCACAAGAGCCTCAGGAGCCCTGATGACAGGTGCCCAAGGTGGTTGGGGCACAGCTTGTTTTTATACATGTTAGGGAGACATGAAACATCAATCAATATATGTAAGATGTACATTGGCTCGGTCTGGACCAATGTACATTTGGTCCAGGGTGGGTGTGGACGGGGTAGTGGGAAAGGTGGCTTCCAAGTCGTAGATAGATAACAGACAAAAGGTTGCATTCTTTTGAGTCCTCTATCAGTTTTTCACTGAATACACAATTTACTCTGGCTCAGTGAATCTGCATTTTTACATAAACAACAGGGCAGAGAAGCAATCAGACATGCATTCATCCCAGGTGAGCAGAGGGATGACTTTCTGTCCTACACCTGTGGAGATCAGCTAACAGTTTACATTGCCAGGGTGAAAATCAACACAACTGTTTTAGGGCCAAGATCTTGAGGCCCACAAAGAATTGTCTTGTGGGCAAATTGTGAGGGAGGTATATAGTTTTTAAATCTTTGTAGTTATCTTATTTAGGAATAAAATGGGAGGCCAGTTTGCCTGCTGTAGTTCCCAGCTTTACTTTTCCCCTGGCTTAGTGATTTTGGGGTTCTGAGATTTATTTTCCTTTCACAGGCAGAAGGAGAAGTCAGATTGCAATAGAGGCCATAACGAGACTCAGGCTATCCTGGGAGGAGTTCCGAGGATAGGATGGCCCTTGAGGACTTGTCAATCAGTCAGGGGACGTGGGGTGCCCTGGGAGGGGAATCTGGCCTTGGCAAGGTGGCTCTCTGTAGCTGAGGAAGACTCCAAGGGAGCTGGCAGAGGAGACCTGCCCTCACTCCTAATGTCCTGCACGAGGAGCCGGCAGCACGGCATCCACTCTCTCGATTTGATCCAAAGTGAAGGCACGTTGCAGCCATTGTAGAGAACTGTAAACCTAATGCCTGCTTACTGGACTCCATGCAGGCATGTCTATATCCAGGAGGTGCTGGATTTACTTTATTTGTTCTTCCATTGGCCATGATGATCAGCCCTTCCCAGGTGTGTGTTCTATGTCCACAGCCTGTTGCTCAGGAAGCTTTGTTGTCTCACCTGCTAAAGTGAGCAGCCTGTCCGATGCGCCACTTGCCCTGCATCTTCCTGCCGTGGATCTGCTGTGGATCTGGGTCCCTGGAGCTTCAAGAAGAAGGTTGAGAGAGGAGGGAGGAAGTGAAAGGCTGGCGTGTTTAGAAAAGTGTCCAGTTGGGGCTGGGGATATGAGGCTTGGTCTGTACCTCCTCAGCCCCCTGTGTCCTTACCATGGAAGTTCATATAGGAGCAGGCTCCTCGGGTGAGCAAATTGTGCTGGTTCACTTGGTTCCAGGAACCCTTAGGGGCAAACAGGGACAGTTGGTCACCTTCACGGCTACCGTGCCCTACTTCAGGACACACCTAAAGGCCTCCTCTTGGGTCCAGCAACCACCTGGTGTATGGCCATGTCTCCTTCCACCCTTCACAGCCCCTTCTCGTCAAGCCTCCCCACGGCTCCCAGCTGCCATGGCCTATGCATTCTCTGCAACTAGATCTCACCTCCTGATTCCGCCCCATGGTTTGGGCCTCAGATAGAGCCCCACCTCCTCCCTGAAGCCTGCCTGGCTGGCCAGAGCCTGCAGGATTCCCAGTTCTCCCATCTTGGAAGGACTTGAGGACCTCCTAGCTCTTGCACTGTGGCGTCTGACCACACAATGTAAGGTCTGGGGTGTACCCAGCAGTGCCGTGTCTCCCATCCCTCAGAGGCTGTGAGCAGATTGAGGCCAGGGCTAGCTCCTGTTCTTTCCCAGTGTGTCCCACCTCACTTAATGCTGAGCTGTGTCCATGCAACTGTTCTGCACACATTACTGGAAAGGGATCCTGATCCAGACCCCAAGAGAGGGCTCTTGGATCTCACACAAGAAAGAATTCAGGGTAAATCCATACGGTAAAATGAAAGCAAGTTTATTTAAAAAGTAAAGGAATAAAGAATGGCTACTCCATAGAGCAGGAACATGGGCAGCTTAGCTGCTTATATTTATTGTTACTTCTTGATTATATGCTAAACAAAGAGTGGATTATTCATGAGTTTTCCAGGAAAAGAGTGGGCAATTCCTGGAGCTAAGGGTTCCTCCTCTTTTCAGACCATATAAGGTAGCTTCCTGATGTTGCCATATCATTTGTAAGCTGTCATGGCGCTGGTGGGAGTGTCCCTTAGCATGCTAATGCATTATAATTTACATATAATGTGCCAATCTATCTCACCCTGTGACTTAGAATGCCTAACATCTGGGAATGCAGCCCAGTAGGTCTCAGCCTTATTTTACCCAGCCTCTATACAAGATGGAGTCACTCCAGTTTAAACACCTCTGACACACATACCCGAGGAAGTGAGAAGAGGCTTCAGAGCTCATCTCCACCCTCCTGTTACAGTCTCACCAATGCAACACAATGTAGCGGTCTCTTGTTGTTTGAGGTATCACTGGAGTTCTTTGTCTCACAACCATGAAAATTAAGAAGCATGGACACCAAGGATGAGGTTGGAGTTTAATGAGTGAGAGAAGAAAGCTCTCTGCTGTACAGAAGGGGCCTGAAAGAGGGTTGCCATTTTTACAGTTGAATGCAAAGGTTTTTATAAGAAACCAATGAGGACTGGGTGATCATTTGCATAAGGCAAATGGTAGCTTCACCGTGTCCTTCTAATGTGCATGTGGGCCCTTAGCTTGAGTTACTCCATATTGCTTTGTTCCCCTTATTGCACATGTCAGGGGATGAAATTTTTCATTGTGGGCATGTTTGGGCAAGTCATCTGTGTAGTCTGTCTTATCTGTGAGGCTGTGAACATGTCTTAGCCAAGCCCCCCCTGTGCAAATTCCTGTATCTGTGCCTGCAGCTTGATTTTTCAGGCTGTTCTTTTGTTTAAAAGAATTCAACCGAGAACCCACCCTAACTGCCTGCCTGACTGGTTTCTTCCTTTCTCCTCTCTCACTCCTTTTCCAGATGAGGAAACAGGATCAGAGAGGGATAGTGACTTGCCAAGTTCACACTGAGATGAGTCCACTCTGTACCCTCCCCTCCTCAAAAGAGGACCTTTCCAAAGGGGCTGTCATCAGGGGGACCCCAACATCCATATAGTGATGACAATTGGGAACAGATAGGACAAAACTAAGAAATAGAATCCTAAGGTCTTAAAAGTAATGTGGGAAACAACATTAGAGCTAGAAAACAACTTAAGAAACAATAGTAATGAGGCATTTGCATCATTGTACAATGCTAGTACTGTTTTATCTTGAAAACAATCTTGAGAAGTAGGAATTATTGTCCTCTTTCAAAAGAGAGGAAAAATGAGGCCAAGGGTTAGTGACTTGCTGAGGGTCACACAGTGACAGAGTGGCATCCTGGTCCCTGTCCCTGACTTACTCCCTAGGGCTCCTCCCCTTGGGCATCTCACTCTCAGAGGAAGCAGGTTCATCAGTGGTGCTGGTGGGAGCTCTTGGGGAGCTGTTTTCCCCCAGGTAGGTTAAGCTCCCTCCTAGTACAAAACAGGATGGTGGCTACACCATCATGATAGGGAGAACAGCTATCATAGATGGTTGCTTGCTACAGATATGGGTGTGTGTGTGTGTGTGTGTGTGTGTGTCTATCTGTCTGTCTGTCTGTCCTGGGACCAGAGCCATCAGTTCTTCAGCCTCAGTCTTCCCTCTATTGCCCTCTCCTGGACATAGGGAAGAAGTGCCTCCTTCCTGCTGTCTCCCAGGATTACTCCCTGCCTCTTCCACTCTCCCCACATCCATCCTGAAGTGGCCCCTCTGGCTGTCCATCAAGGTCCTGGTTGTGTCACTCTCCTGGCCATTAGAATGTCCCTGACCCAGGATTGAATGCACAGTTGTCACATTTATCCCCAGGTGCTATTCCAGTCACTCCAGGTCAGTAGACACCTGTGTGTGTATGTGTGTGTGTGTGTGTGTGTGTGTAGGGGAATCCAGGCTGCATTCTCCAGCCTTCACTGCTGGACCCCAAGCCAGTGGTCTGGACAATAGAGGCTGAGTCCGAGCCCTGAGTCAGTGGGTGGGAAGCAGAGTCCTCGGGCCATTGGGTCCCTGGCCAGAGGCTACTTGGGCTCCATTTTCCCTGTCCCCCTGCCTGGGCCGGTCCTCCAGGCTGTGGTCAGTTCCAAGTTGCTGTCTTCACTGGGTCCCAAGTGTGTGTCTTCTCTCTCTACCCTGAGGAGTAAGAGTGGGGGAGTGGGGGTGCTCCACCCTTCCTCTGAGCTATGGTCTCCCCACTAGTGTCTGTGGGGTGAGCACCCTCCATACAGAGCCAAAGTCTCAGGCACCCCAGGGTATGGACTTGCTGGAGGCTGCTGGGTCCCCTGTGGGAACTCAGACTTGGAACCCAGGTGTAGAAGCTGGGGGAGAGAGCCCCAAGTCCAGCCTCTGCACTTCAGTCTTGGGAGAGGCTGACCCTGCAGCCCAGAAGCTCTTAGCTGCCTGGTCACAGCTTTCTAAGGAGGCAGCGGCCAGCAGGTGGCAGCAGTGAGAGCATGGGCTCTGCAGGGTCCCAGGACAGGAGGGAGGAGCAGCCCCAGTCAGGGCAGGGCCATCCAGAGGCCCAGCAAAGGACACCTGGCCCGACAAGGGAAGCTGCCAACTCCTCTGTGGGTCCCCAGCTTTTAGTCACTGTTTCCTCTCCTCCAGGATGAGACATCACCACCTCTGGGAATCATGAGCCCGACTCTTCCCTAACCTTAGGAGAGGCTAAAGCAGAGCAGAGGGAAGCAGAGGACACAGTGGCCCTGGTAGGGAGGGCAGCTCAGCCTGATAGGGTTTCTGAGGCAGACGGGAGCTGAGATTCTCTGTAAACAGCACTCTCAGGGTTTCTCTGCCTCCACCAAGAGCCCTGGGGTCTGCAGCTCCGAGCAGAAACCACTGGGCACATTTCCTTGGGACTTTCTGACTGATGCCCTTTGCTCTGGGCCCCTCCCCAGGTTCCTGCCGCCCAGGAGAACGCTGGGCTGTGGGGCTGCTCAGGATGGCAGCCTCTGGTTTTGGGAAGTCCTGGGTGAGTCCAGCACTGCACAAGTCCTCCAGCTTCATCTGATCCAGACTGGCCCCAATCTGTACCCCTCCTCTAGCCCCCTGGGGCCACTCTGGGAGAGGCTCCCCACCCCATGCTTAAGTGGCCTCAGATCAAGCAGACTTCCACATGGGGCTCTGGTCTTCTAGGTGGGTCACCTCTAGAAGGATCGCTGCACATGCTGTAGCCTGCAAGAAACAGGGAGAGCTGAGGAAGGGCCCTGCCCTGCCCACAGTGCCCCGATGCTCCTCCACCAGCCCCAGCCCCTTTCTGGCTCTGCCTCAGGTTCCTTCCAGGTTACCACCTTAAGGCTGTGCTGGGTGGTCTCCACCTGGCCGCCCTCCTCCCCAGGTGGAAGCCTCACGGTCCTTTTGACTGGACACAGGCCAAGGGCCATATCACTTGGGGACTTGAGGTCATAACCCTTAGTGCAGTTACCCAGAGCTCTGCCCTCAGGAGGCTGGGAGGTGGGCTCTACTCACTTGCCATGTATCTCTTCTTCCAAAACCCATAGACCATGATCAGTATCAGCACCAGGAGGGTCAGCACCACCACAGGCACAGTGGAGTAAACTTCCTGGTGCCTGAGGAGAAGGGACAGGGCAGAAGCGGGTGAGCACCAAGGTCCCCCATCCTAACCCACTTTGGATTCGGACCAGCAGCAGAAACCCTGAGAGCACACCCTTCTTAGGGTAGACAGCCACTCTCTTCCTTGCAGACCCAGCCATAGAAGCGAGTGTGACATCCGGAGTTAAGAGGAGGACGTCCCCAGGTAGAGGGGAGCATCTCTCTACTTTGGTACCTCTCCTCTATTATGCCCCCAAATCTGTTCATCAGTGAGGATGAGGATTCTAGGAGACTCCCATTTGTGGCTAAGAGATCAAGATGCTTGCTCTCCTCGAGGAGCTTGAGGATGCCTCTTCCCCACTCTGTCCTCTGTAGCAGATGCTGTCAGGGCCCTGCCTGTATCCCCTTGCCAGTATCATTTCCACATACAGATCACCAGCACCTCCTTTTCTGTGGGTGGGAGGCTGAGGCCTTTCTCTTGTCACTAGAGTCCTCCATGCCACACACAGCAGGCAGCCCTCTACCGATGACCAGTTGGAGTTGGTATGTAACTACATGGGCTCCTCTGCCCTGTAGATGTGTGTTTGACGCTGGATCTGACTCTCCCCATTGGGATTAGGCTCTTGTGCACAGTAGCCACCTGGTTAAGTACTCTTTATTAGAGGCTTCCCTGCCCTGTTCCACTCCCCTACCTTTTTTTCAGTGTTCCATATAAGATGCATATCCCTGCCTCAGAGTCAGCTTCTCTAGAGAAACCCAAAATTAAAGCAACCCCCATTTTCCACTTCCTACTCCATGAGTTACATCCTTGCCCCATCCTCACCCTCTCCTCTCCATCCATAGACTCTTCAGGCCACCCATCCCCTGACATGCTCATCTCTGACTCTCATCCCGCCTGGCCCTAATTCTACCAACTCTCATTGCCCTCTACCCTCATCTCCACAACCTCTGTCTCCCCTGATACTCCTCCCACTGACCTTCTTCTTCTCTGACTCTCCTCCCTCACAACCTTCATTTCCCCCCATCCTCATCCCCCTGACCCTAATGCCCCCAACTCTCATAGTCCCCTGCCCTCATTCCTGCAACCCTCGTCTCCCCCCACCTTTATCCCTGACCCTCCTCTCTGCTGACACTTTGCCCACCTTCCTCCCCCAACTCTTCTCCCCACTGACCCTCCTCCTCCCTGATCCTCTTCCCCCACCTCCTTTCCCCTGCCCCTCCTGCCCCACCCTTCTTTCCCCTGCCCCTCCTCCCCACTGACCCTCTTTTTCCCTGCCCCTCCTCTCCCCACCCTCTTTTCCCCGACCCTCATCCCCAGTGACTCTCTTTTCTCCTGACCCCTCTTTCTCCTGCCCTTCCTCCCCATGACCCTCCTTTCCCCTGCCCTTCCTCTCTCCTGCCTCTCCTCTCCATTGCCATCCTTTATGTCACTTCCAGTCCCCCACCTCCCATTCAGAAGCAGGCCACATTGGGTTCCTGGGGAGCAAAAGGGGAAGGTCAGATATGAGACTTGCACCTCCAGGTCTGTTTGGGCACTAGGTGCTAGTGCCACTCAACCCCAGGCCCCATGGGTACCTGATGGAGGGTATGGAGGGTAGTCTGTTGAGCAGAGATCTGCTGGTGAGGTAGAGCCCTGTGGTGGGCGATCTGGTGCTGAGGTGCCCAGACTTAGTGGAGATGGATTCTGGGCCAGCAGAGGAGTCCCTGGCATTGCTGGGAGACGCAGTCCCTGTCTGGGACCCCGTGGTCCTCCTGGGTCCCTGGCCGGTGGTACTGGTGGCAGTGAAGCTGTAGCCTCTCTTGGAGGCAGGTCTGGTGGAGGCCAAGAGTCTAGGCAAGGTGAGGAGTCCCGGGGTGAACATCGTCACGCCAGTGGTAAAAGGGGCATCAGGGCCTGAGGTAGGGGCTTGGCCAGTTGTGACAGTTCCACTCTTGAGGCTGCTGGCCAGATGTGTGAAAGGAGTGTTCCTCTCAGTTTTGGGAGCTGAAGGACAGAGAGGGAGGAACGTTAGACTGACTTGGGGACCTCAGTGCTGGGAGCAGATCCTGGCAGCCCACACAGTTGCCCGGAAGCCTGGATGGGGGCATGTCCTCTTCTCTTCTCCTTGACCTTGGGCCTAGGATTCTGGCTGCTGAGTGATCAGATGTGTATTTGTTCAGAAAATAATATCAGGAGGAAGGAAGTAGGCATACTGAAGAAGGGAGAGACTACCACAATTTCTTTTTCCCCTCCCATGTCAGGCCACCTGTTCCCTCTCCATCCCCATTTCTCTGTTATTACTTTCCAGGCCCTCTTCATTCCTATGGGCCAAAAAGATTTCCAAAAAATAATGTCGAACAGGGACTATTCCAGCTGTTCCATAATTGACAAATAGCGTCCAGAGATGAGGACAAGGAGACATTAAGGGCCTCAAATTCCAAAGAAATCTGCAGTCAGTTGGGGTCAGACACTTTCCTTGGGGACTCACTAAGAGATATCAAACTGGTCCTGCTGCACTCACCCATCAACCCAGCCCTTTTCCACCCCATTTTCTAGAAGAAGCCTGGGTTTTGGATAGTGGATGAGGAGGGAGGTGGAGGAGCTGTGAGGCATCGACCTAGCAGTGAGTGTTGGTTTTGTCTCAGCACAGAATGAGAAAATTGGAAACAGAGGCTGCTACATCCCACTACTGTGCATGGAAAGGGCAATTTCCTAAGGGCCAAATGGTCTTCATGGAAAGTGGCTGAGCTTGAGCCATTTTTCTAGGGAAGGGGACCCAGAGCAAGCAGCATTGGTAAGGATAGGGATAGAGCAAGAGGCTCACCTGGAGTCAGAGCTCCCACATCATCATACTCAGCAGTGGGGACACCCCTAAAGAACTCTTCAGAGAACTCACACATTAGTGCCTTGGGAGAGTATGTGGACACTCAGAGAGGATCTCAAAGGGCTGGCAGACAAGGAATGACATCCAACAGAGACAGCATTCCTACAACACTCAGTTAAGCCACATAACCATCTCCTCCTCCCTCATTCCCACATCAACACACTAAGAGGGCCAAGAAGAGGTAACTAAGAGGAACCCCGCCTTCTCCACAGCCCAAGATGCAGGATGGGGAGCTGGGCAGCCAGCAATCTTCTTTTTCCACTTTAGGTGCCTTGGACCATACAACCTGGTCTTCAGGGACAGTGGAATATCCTACACTGCTAGATGACTAGAGTTTGTAGTTGGACTAAGGATTTTTTTTATTTCCTAATAACCGAAAAGGTCCTGCAAAGTTGAAATCTTCACAAATTATCCTTAAGAGGTAGAAAGTGAGATCTGACATAACACGATTAGAGGAAATGATGAGAAAAAATAAAAGCATGTAATGTTTAATGTTTCTATCCCTACATATTAAGACTTCAGTGAACCAGTTTCAACATTGCTGGGTCTCACTCGGAACTGGAGAGGGGAGGAATGAGATTTGGCTCCACATGTTAGCATTTTCCCTAGTTTAGACCCCATGGAAGATGGAGATGCAATTGGGTTAGGCGAATGGGGAAGGGTGGATAGTAAATTGCATAATAACTGGCTGCCTTTTTCGGGCTCTTTAGCTGACTCCTTTCCCTTTTCTATCTAATAAATGTGGAAGGACCCCATGGCTTGGTGCTCCACTCTTTTTTGCCTACACTCTTAGATCTTGATATTTTTAACAATTTTATTGAGATATAACTCACATCCCATTTATAGTATAAAGCTCAATGGCTCTTTATTATGGTTACAAAGTTATGCAACCATCATCACAGTGAGTTTCAGAACATCTTCATCATCTCAAAAGAAACCCCTTACCGTTTAGCTATGACTCTGTATCCCCTTTTCCTTCCCCCAGCCTTGAGCAACTACTAATCTACTTTCTGTATCTATAGATTTCTCTAATTCCCTGGACTTAAAACACTATCTTTATAGAGATACTTTCAAATACATACCCCAGCTCTGACCTCTCACCCGAGCTCCAGGCAGATATATCACTGCTGGCTGCATTTCCCCACTTAGGGTTCTAGGAGGTATCTTAAACTTAACATGACAAAAGAGAGCTCTTGATTTTTCTCCTCCAAATTAGCTCCTCTTTCAGATTTACCCTGCACTATCAAGGGGACCATCATCCACCTGCTGACCAAATAGAAAACCCTGGATCATCCACAATTCCCCCTTTTGGCTCACCTCTCAACTGAGCAAATCCTGTCCTACCTCCAAAACAGACGAGCTGAACAGAAAGTCTGAAAAACAGATTTGAGCCCATTCACATCTCTCTGCCACTAGTGCCTACATTGTACTCCAGGCTACTGGTATTTCCAGCCAGATGCCCACAATGGCCTCTCTGCCCATGTTCATACCATTCAAATCCATCCTCAACAAGTGGCCACTACATTCTTAAAAACAAGTCATGACACAGCTCTCTGAGCTTTCTAGTAGCTTCCTCTTATACCCAAATTCCAACTTATGGTCTTTGGGGCTGCTTGACTCTCCAACCTCATCGTTCATTGCCTCACACTCCATATGGAGCGACTAAATAAGCCTTATACAAGCCAAGCTCCTTCTGACCTCAGGACCTTTGCACATTTAGCTCTTGCCACAAAGTGCCCTTCAAAGCACCCAGATGGGGGGCTGGAGAACGCTCACCATTCAGGGCTCTGCTTGGTGTTGCCTGCTCAGGGAGGTGTTCTCTGACCCCCAGTACTTCAGTAGCTCCCCCACGACCAAGTCACTTCCTAGTTCATGAAGACCTCTAGTTACCTGCAATTATTTGAAATACTTCCCAATTTCTTATGAACACCTCTTGTTTTCTGCAATTATTTGTCTGGATAATAAGTGTGCCTGTCATCTCCCATAGGGCAGGATTGTGAGTATTTTTGCTCACTATCCTTAGAGCCTAGAATAGTGCCTGCCACATAATAGGGGCTCATTGAATTATGTTGAAGCAATGAGTGAATAAAACACAGCACAGACAGTGCCAAGTTTGAACCTCATCTCAGCCACCTGCTAGCTCTAGGACCCCAGACAAGCTCAGAGTCACATTGGGTTTTCAGGTCTCATTATCTTCATCTGTAAAATGGTGACAATAGTGCCATGAATAGTGCCATAAGGGCACTTTGAAAACACTACACTGCAACATGACCATTGATGGATTATTATCCTTATTATCTCTGATGTTAGTGGAGTGTGGGGCAGGGAGGACTCCCTCCACCCGTCCCAGTGCCCCTGCAGCCTACTCACCTGGAGACACATCCAGCTGGATGCCCATCAAGGGGTACAGGGTCCCAGAGGTGTTGCG
Source organism: Rhinopithecus bieti (assembly GCF_001698545.2). NCBI lineage: Eukaryota > Metazoa > Chordata > Mammalia > Primates > Cercopithecidae > Rhinopithecus > Rhinopithecus bieti. Next base: position 6,102,057 of record NW_016804694.1, read on the forward strand.
CATGCACCAGTATCGGCCTGAGTCCTGGAGCCTGAGGGCCTCCATGGTGATGTTGACCACCTTGGCCTGGGCATCGTCCTGCAGCAAGTAGCGGGGCCCTTTCACCCAGACTCGGGCAAAGCCAAGCTCACACTTCTTCTTCCTGACTTTGCACCAAACCTTGCCATCCACGCGGCTTTTGTAGCCCTTATAGGAACACTGCACAGACAGAGTCTCCCCTTCGAGGAGCCTCACTTTTGTGTATATGCTGTCAGCAGAGGGGCCTGCAGAGACAAGACTTGTTGAATAAGGTCTGGCAAGAGGAGAGGAAGAAGGCATCATGAAGGTTGAAGATCATGGTGAAGGGTGAGGTGGATATTGTCCTGCTGTCATGAAAACCACAGACTGATGGGGAACCATAACNCACTGCACAGACAGAGTCTCCCATTCGAGGAGCCTCACTTTTGCGGATATCCTGTCAGCAGAGGGGCCTGCAGAGACAAGACTTGTTGAATAAGGTCTGGCAAGAGGAGAGGAAGAAGGCATCATGAAGGTTGAAGATCATGGTGAAGGGTGAGGTGGATATTGTCCTGCTGTCATGAAAACCACAGACTGATGGGGAACCATAACCCCATCCTCAGGGAGTTTTTCCCAGCCTGAAGGGAGGTAAACGGGCCCTGAAAACAGCTAGCTCCCAGTATTATGGGGGACACACAGGCCCCCCTCTCAGGGAGCTTTCAGTCCGATGGAGGAGGCAGGTATATCCTTCAGGGAGCCCCAGGTCTAATGGAGGATACGCAGCACTTACACTCAGAGCTCCATCAGACACAGCCCCTTTCCTCATGTTATTTTCTAGTCTGATGGGAGAGTGACAAGCTCTGTCTTCAGGGATTCCCAGGGAATTCATTTTTGTTTTGTTTTGTTTTGCTTTTGAGATGGAGTCTCACTCTGTCGCCCAGGCTAGAGTGCAGTAGTGCGATCTCAGCTCACTGTAGCCTCCACCTCCTAGGTTCAAACGATTCTCCTGCCTCAGCCTCTGGAGTAGCTGAGACTACAGGTGCCCTCCACCATGCCCGGCTAATGTTTTGTATTTTTAGTAGAGACAGAATTTCACCATGTTAGCCGGGATGGTCTTGATCTCCTGACCTCATGATCCACCCGCCTTGGCCTCCGAAAGTGCTCGGATTATAGGCGTGAGCCACCGCGCCCGGCCTCCCAGGGAATACCTGTGAGAAAAACCCAGGTCATGCCCTCAGTGAGACAGATGCAGAGACACAAATACAAGTTATTAAGTTCTGAAATTTCAGTTCCAACTAATTAGGTAGATAAGAAAATCCAGTATTTGAAAAAAATGATTAATGGTTATTTGTTTCACAAATAGGTTCACTGTAGTTCTCTTTAAATAATGTTTCCTTAGTTCATTCTAGCTGGTGTTTAGTTTTAAAATATCCTAGTTACATAAAACCCATAGATCAAGCCTGTCCAAATATACATGTAAACAAACTCCCAATGGTGTGTGAACCACAGGATTCTATAATTATTCACTTTCCACCTGCAATGTCTTTCTCTCTATGCTGAGTAGTAAGATGTGGTCCAAGCCCTCATACTCCACAGTCTGGTAGAGAGAGAGCAGAACTGGGGTGTGCAGGGTGACTCAGGGGACAGAGAGAGGGAGAAAGCTGCCGTGGGGTCCCTCCACCCCTCTGCCTGCCCTAAGCTCACCAGTGACTCTTGTGATAATTTCACCCCAGAGCCTTCCACAAAACACATATAAAAGACTCTTCCCCATAGTAGAGAACAGAGAGCACACATTTTGGAGTCAAAACAAACAAGGGTTGAAACCCTGTTTTTACCATTTAGCGGTGTGATCGGGTCACCTGTTTGATACAGAAATATCAAAACGAACACTTGACTGATACAGAAATATCTCTGCTTCTTTATCAGTCAAGTGAGACGAGCACCACACCCCTCACAGGTTGCTGTGAGAATTCTGCCCCAGGTCAGTGCTTTGCACACAGTGCGTGCTCAACGCATGCTTCCTTTTCCCACATGCTAGGGGCTCCCAGTTCCCCTAAGGGAACCCAGAGCTGTGACAGTCAAGGGCCCAGAACCCAGGACATCTGTTCCACCAGAACCCAGGATATCTGTCCCAAGTCCCACCCAGCAGCCACTAGAACTGAGGCTCTGCGTAAGGCAACACCCTATCTAAGCATCCCTCTGTCCCTTGCAGACTAAACAGAATGATCCAACTTCATTATTTGGTGGATGAGCCCAGGATTTCTTAGCACAGGAGAGACCCCTTTCTGCCCTGGCATTGGGAAGCTGTTTCTTTACTCTCTGGGAGGTGCAGAGTTGGGTGACCTTGGAATGGGTCTCCAGGGCACTGTCTTCATGTGTGTCTACACCTCCCACCCCTCTCACAGGCAGTGGTGAGTTTTGCCAACCCCCACCATGCCCAGAACTGAACAGGAAGTGGTAACTTTGTTGCCATGGCAGCGAGAGGGGCAGGAATGGGTGAGGTCCCTCAAGGAGCATTGGTTTCTGTGAGGTGGGAAAGGCATTCACACGCTGGTCCCTTCAGGACAGAGGCAGGGACAGGATGTGGCATCAGCATTTCAAGAAAAATGCTCAAATTCAGTTCAAAGCACGCATGATGCAATGATTGCTGTCATAACTAAACAGGGCTTCCTGACAGAGGCCAAGCAGAGAAAGCTATTTGTGTGAGGAAATTGAGGGCTCTGCTTTGAAGCTTGAGGAAGCCTAGCAGATAAAGGGGCCAATGCAGAGAGGGTCCAGAGCTTTATCTTAGCTTGGGAGGCCTGGGTTAGCTTTGCCTGGGGCCTGATATTAGGGTAAAGAGCTACTAAGTCAGCCCTAATCTCCTCCTTCCCCAACCCACAAAACACTAAACAAGAAAACCCCTGGTAAGGAGGGTAAGAAAAAGGCCCTGAGCTCCTGCCTCTGCACCCACTCCCTCCTCCACAAGGCAGCCCCTTCTCCCCTTACCTGAGACGCAACCCTGTGGCCACAGCAGCAGCAGCAGCAGCAGCAGCAGGAAGGCTGGGGCCATGGTTCCATTCAGCTGGTCAGTGTCAGGCCTGGAGATCCAAGGTGAGGGCCCACCCGACACAGGATGTGCCACCTGGGCCTGCCAGGGAAGGACCTGGGGTTCTAAAAGTGAAGCTGCCCATTTAGGGAAGTGAGGCAGTGTGGGACCCACTGCCTCCAGCCAACCGCAGGGATTCATTGAGCCCATCATGAGGGCGGTGCTGGCAGCTGTTTCCGCCCTTTTCCTCAGAACTTCAGGCAGGTGTGGCTGCTCCACCCAGTCTGGGGCCCCAGGCCAGGGAGGACTCACAGTCAGAGGGCTCTCCACCCTCCCCAGTCTCGCCTGGAAACTGGTCCCTAGGATCCAGCTAGGGGACTGGGGTGAGGCTTCTAGAACCTCAGGTATAGACTTTCCTGGAATCTTCTGGGCTCAGAGACCCAGGGGCGCAGGCTCTCAGGCTGAGATGGAGCATCTCTGACCCTAGTTTCTTACATATACACATTCACAGGGAAGTTCTTATAAACTCTCATTCATTCATTCATTGCAGATTCTTTCTGTTCCTTCCTCTCTCTCTCTCCCAGGCTCCTGGCTGCTCAGAACAGTCACTTGTGTTCACTGTTGCAAATAACCTCTTACAGGCTCACTTGAAATCTTACTTTTGTCAAGGGCAAAAATGCAAATTGTAAGACTCAGGGCATAAAGTTTGGGTTGAGGGAGGGGTTCCTGTACTCTCACACATGGGTGTGCATGCGCATCCACTCACACACAGTCTTTGTCTTTTATTCACTTTCTCACATACACACACACACACACACACACACACACACACGCCCATGCAGTCTCACACACACCCCAGCGGCCTCTCCTTTTCCCTATCCATGCGTCTCCTGTCTCTATCCTCTCTCTGCCTCTCCTCCTGTCGTCTCTACTCACCATCAGCTCCCTCTAGACTCCTAGTCCCTCGTGTAGGCTTCCTATAGCCACCGCAGTACTTCCCCTCACCCACCTCATCTCAAGAGCCCCTTCCACCCCTGCCTCCAGCCTCTGTCAGCATGCAGGCAAGCGCCCTCCACTTCCTTCTGCTCAACGCTATCTCGCCTATACAGCCACCAGCTCCAGTGGAAATGACCCAGCACTTGGTCCAAGACCACACCCTTCACTTACCCCAAGGCCTAGAATCAGAAGCATCGATTTCTGATGTCCAGTACCTGTGTCATCTGCTCCTTCAGTGTGTGGGGACCCAGCTGGACCCCCGTGGTTATGTATGCTCCCCCTACTCACCAGTGCCATGTTTCTACTCCTTAGATGGGACTGTCAAAAGGTAAACTGAGGCACCATAAAATTGTAAACAGATTATTTGAGCAAACAACAATTCATGAATCAGGCAGCTCGAAACAGAAGAGGTTGAGGAGCTCCACTGGGGGAATGCAAGGGGAAGACTCCTACAGGACAAGTAAAGTGAAGAAAATATTTAATTGGTTACAGTTATACTGTTCCCTTATTTGGCCTATGCTGTTGGAAAGACCCTAGTTATCTACATAAGCTTGTTGACTTCTTCTGACTGGTTGAGCTTAAGTTCTTTTCTTCCTTAATGTACACATTTACAAGAAATAGCTCAAGTTAAGTTTCACTGATGTTTGCAAATCAAGCAAAGTTGAGGTCACTTATGAGGCCTGTTTTTTTTTTGTTTTTGCGCAGGGACTCTTCAGGCCTGGTCTCCATTTTCATTCATTTTAACAGGACTCAGAGCAAAAAGTCCTCAAGCTTTCACGGCCACAATCTTAAACTGACGTTGGACCCCCAAGCTCCAAGCAAAGAAGTCTATCTTGACTGACCCTAAGCTTTAATAGTCTCTCAACTCATTCACTCACTCATTCATTCATTCATTTGTTCATTCCCACAACCTCATTGCTATGCGTGGGGCTAGGTAGGCACTGGGGGCACAGGAATGAGACACAGTTGTCACCTGAGACCTCTCAGCTCACAGGTGTGTTTTGTTTTCCTTCTTCACCCTTCCTTTTTCAATGTTTCCCACCCAGTCTCAGAACTTCCTGAGCTCCCTAAGTTCAGAGGCCACTTCCCCTCCCCAACACACGCAGTATGTTCCTTCATCCCTTCCCCCATCAGAACAGTAAGCTGCTTCAGGAGTGGAGGATTTATCTCTTGTGGGGACTTCATGGGCTTGGAATCCATGATTCTATGAAACCGATACAGTGTGCCCAGCACTGAGCCAGGCATCATCAAAAGTGTGACCCTCGGGATCACTGTGCTGATGAGGGTAGAAGGGTTCAAACACTCATTCACTGACAGAGGAAGTATGTACTGGATTCAACCTTTCTTAAGAGAAATTTGGAAGCATTGGTCAAAATCATTAAAAGTATGTATACATTAGACTTTTACATCTATCTTTTGATTTAACACAGCAGTGTATTTTGTCTTTATATTTATTTTTCCCATTAAAAAATTAAGGCCTAATTTACATACAGTACTTTTCATCCTTTTCAATGAACAGTTCTGGGAGTTCTAGAGACTTGTATCCAATGCCATAATGGAGACAGAGAAGAGTGCCATCATTCCCAAAAGTTTTCCCCTGCTCCTTGTTAGTCATCCCTTCAGTCCCAGACAAACATTGATCTGGTGGAGTTTTTTCCTATCGTTTCTCTCTTTCCAGAATGGAAATAGTACAGTATGAAGCACTTTATGTTTACTTATTTTGGTGAAGTCCAATATATAATTTTTATGGATCATATTTTTATGTCATATCTAATAAATCTTTGCTTAACCCAAGGTCACAGTGACTTTTTTCAATAGTTCTGTGAGCTATAATTCACATAATATAAAACTGACCCACCTAAAGCATACAATTCAGTGCTTTTCAATATATTCACTGAGTTGTACAACTATCACCAAGTTTACAGCGTTTTCATGTCCCCTTCTCCCAAAGAAACCCCATGCCCATTAGCAGGCACTCCCTGGATCCGTTTCCTATTACTGCAGACTGGGTGGCTTAAAACAGTATTAACTTATTATCTCGCCATTCTGAAGGCAGAAGTCTGAAGTCAGCATTACAATGTACTGAGATGAAGATGTCGACAGGGCTACAGTCTCTCCAGAGACTCTAGGGAAGAATTTGTTCCTTGCCTTTCCATCTTCAGGTAGCCGCCAGCATTCTTTGGTTTGGGGCTGTTTTACCCCAATCTTCAAGGCCAGCATCTTCAGTCTCCCTCTGCTCCATCTTCACATCACTTTCTCCTCTTTGTGTTCAAATCCCCCTCTGGCTGTCTTACATAAGGATATATGTGATTGCATGTAGTTCCCATCTACGTAATCCATCTACGTAATCCAGGATAATCTCCCCGTCTCAAGATGTTTAACTTACTCACATCAGCAAAGATCTTTTTTTTTTTTTTTTTGCCATATAAGGTAACAATCACAGGTTCCAGGGATTAGGACACAGATATCTTTTAAGAGGACATTTATCAGCTTACCACAGTCCCCATTCCTACAGTCTCAGGCAATATATTTATTATATATACAATCCCAGGCACTAATATTTTTGTCTTTATAGACAAAATATCTTTAATCAAAATTTCTTTATCAATTCTGGACATGTCATAAAAATATAATTGAACAATATGTGTTCCTTGTGACTGGATTCTTTCATTTAGCAGAATGTTTTCCAGGCTTGTCCATGTTGTAGCTGTACTTGTGCTATACGTTGTATTAATACATCATTCCTTTTAAAGGCTGAATAATATTCCACTGAATGAATATATATGTTTACCATTTATCAGTTGACAGATATTTTATTTGTTTCCACTATCTAACTATTACAAGCAGTGTCACTATTACTATTCATGTACAAGTTTTTGTGTGGACATATGTTTTCATTTCTCTTGAGTGCATAACCAATAGTAGAACTACTGGATCATATGGCAACTCTACGTTTAACATTTTCAGGAACTCTCAAATAGTTTTCCAAAGTGGCTGCAAATTTTTCACCCTCTCCAGCAATGTATGCGTGCTCTCATTTCTCTACAATCTCTCCAATACTTGTATTGGCTTTCTGTTTATAGCCATCCAGTGAATGTACTTACATTTTGAATTGTAGTTACCTAATGATTAATGATATTGAGCATCTTCATCTTGAGCATATACAATTTGTTCATTTGCATACCCTTGGAGAAATATTTATTCAATTGTGTTGTGTGTCTTTTATAGCATTTGAACAACATTGTGCCACCTTTTTCTGGCTTCCATTGTTTCAGATGAGAAATTCACTACAATTAGAATTGGTGTTCCTTTATAGATAATTATTTCTCTCTGGCCATTTTAAAGATATTTTCTTTGTCTTTACTTCTCAGAAGGCTATCTATGCTGTGTCTTGGTGTGTATTTCTTTGGGCTTATCATATTTGGGATAAAATCAGATTCTTGGATTTGTAGCTTTAGGTCTTTGGGCAGATTTGATTAGACGTTTCTTTGAATACATTTTCAGGCTCACATTTTTTCTCCTTTCCTTCTGGGACTTTGAGGATGCAAAGATTAGCTCCTATGTTAATGTCCTGCAGATAGCTGACATTCTGTTCTTTTATTTTCAGTCTGTTTTCTCTCTGATCAGACTGAGTAAATTTTCTCAGTCTGCCTTCCAGTTAACTAATAACATCCTCTGTCATCTCCACTCTCCTATGGAGTCCACGTAGTCAGCTTTTAATTTTGGATATTGTTGTTTTTAATTCCCACATATTCTATTGTTATTCTGTTTCCAAAAGAATAAAAAAGAGTAAATGGAAAGAAGAACTACTAATACTTGAAAAAATAGTACCGAGGATTTTTCAGAATTAAACAAATATCTAAGACTTCAAATTGAATGTGTTCAAAGAGTTCCAAATAGAATGGATAATTAAATAGTCCGTATTAAACATACTATAATAAAAATTCAAAGGGAAAATTATAAAAATGTTGCAGAGATAAAAGTGGTCAGTAAAGATGAATAACCATCAGACTGTTATCGGACATTTCCATAGCAACACTGCGAAGGTAAGAAAACAATGAAATATGTTCAAAATTTTGAAGAAGTATATGTCTTTTACATGTTAACTTATGACATAGAATTTGCCACCCACTTGAAAATTGTGGTTAAGAGAACTATGACAATTTTGAGGCCAAGGATGTTAAGATAAAATATTTAAAAGTTATAACTAAATGCTAGCTCTTAGCATCTGATTGAGGAAGACCTATTTTTGTTTAGTCCACTTTTATCCCACCACCAATGTTCTTTAAGTGAAGCTCAACATTTCCATACTGTAAGTGAACCCGTCCCAATCTGCTGCAGTTGCATAAGTTCAATAAATTGAGAAAGGATTGGGTTCAGTCACAAATGACTGAAAATCAAATAGCAGTGGCTTCAACACACAACTGTTTATTTTTAGTTATCATTTTAATTATGAAAATTCCCAAGCAGGCACAAAAGTATCTCACAAAAAAGAAATAATCGGCCAGGCACAGTGGCTCATGGCTGTAATTCCTGCACTTTGGGAGGCTGAGGCGGGCAGATCACCTGAGGTCAGGAGTTCGAAACCAGCCTGATAAACATGATGAAACCCCGTCTCTACTAGAAATACAAAAGATTAGCTGGGGGTGGTGGCGGGCGCCTGTAATCCCAGCTACTTAGGAGGCTGAGGCAGGAGAATCGCTTGAACCCCGGAGGTGAAAGTTGCAATGAGCCAAGATCGCACCACTGCACACCAGCCTGGGCAACAAGATAAAACTCAGACTCAAAAAAAATTTTTTTGAAGATAATCATACATCTATCCCCTATGTAGCGTCACTCAGTTACATTTATTCTTGCCTTCCCTTTTTTTTTTTATTGGCAATACCATTCCATAGGTTGTGCTGTTTACTTCACATACACTCACAGAAAATAATCTCTAGTGTCTAGATTCATGTTTCGGGCAACACAAGCTGACAGCATTACTCGGACATCTGGGATTGTAAAACCCAGCTGATGCCATCTGGGTATAAGTCCGAAAGGAAGTCTTACCTGATTCCACCAGAGAACATGATGGACAATATTCCTCACAGTATTGTTTGCAATATGGAGAAGTGAAGGTAAAACAGCACATGCACCCTGGGTTTGGAATGATACACTGTGGAATATGTACACAATGGAATAAGCACTGAAAAGTGGGCTGTGTATATGTACCCGGGAAGGAACAAAATGAATATATGAAAAAGGTCTATCACAATTTCTAATATGTAAGTTAAAATACAGTCACAGAAAGAAAAGCTGCATGCTTTACAAGAATATATTCAAATTTAAGGTTACATATCAAATGCATCAGAGTGGTTGCCTCGGAGGGGAAGGCAAGTGGAAACAGGGAATGAGGATTAAAAAAAAAAGAAAGCAAAAGTGGTGCCTCTCACAGATAGGTGATGGTCATGTGGCAGGAGCAGAGATATACATGAAGAGACTTCTGTTTGATGCCTGTATTAGTCCCTTTTCATACCGCTATGAAGAAATACCCGATACTGGGTAATTTATAAAGACAAAGAGGTTTGATGGACTCACAGTTCCACATAGCTAGGGAGGCCTCACAATCATGGCAGAAGGTGAATGAAGAGCAAAGGTACGTCTTACATGGTGGCAGAGAGCATGTGCAGGGGAACTGGACTTTATAAAACCATCAAATCTTATGAGACTTATTCATTATCAGGAGAACAGGGAGGAAAAACTCACCTCCATGATTCAATTACCTCCCTCCAGGTCCCTCCCACAACATGTGGTGATTATGGGAGCTACAATTCAAGATGAGACTTGGGTGGGGACACAACCAAACCACATCAATGCCCCTCTCCAGAAAGAGCAAAAGAAAATGGTACTCTCTCTGTTTTTTGTTTGTTTGTTTTTGGTTTTGGTTTTGGTTTGAGCCTGTTGCCCAGGCTGGATTGCAATGGCGCAATCTCGGCTCACCGCAACCTCTGCCTCCCAGATTCAAGCAATTCTCCTTCCTCAGCCTCCCGAGTAGCTGGTATTATAGGCATGTGCCACCACGCCCAGCTAATTTTGTATTTTTAGTAGAGATGGGGTTTCTCCATATTGGTCAGGCTGGTCTCGAAATCCTGATCTCAGGTGATCCACCCACCATGGCCTCCCAAAGTGCTGGGATTACCGGCGTGAACCACTGCGGCCGGCCAGAAAATGGTACTCTCTTTATGGTGGCCTTTTTCAGGGCTGGCATTCAGCTGCTATGCACTGGTACCCCAAATTGGTTGTTCATGGTGGACCCCCATTCTGAGTAGTCAATCCCAGCCTCGCTATGTTATCTGGTTCGAAAATGACTGTGCCTCTTCTTGCTTCACAGATGTGTGCTTCTCTTGCGTTCCCCAAAACATATATCTTTCTCCCACCATCAATTATTGTTAGTTCAACTTATTTTTCTCTTTTAGGCTATGAATCTCCTCACACATTAAACATACACAATTTTTGACCCCTGATGATCAGATTCCATTGAATGTTCTGGATCCCGTTTTAGGCTGCTGAATCCACTGCTCTTGTCATTTTAAGGCATCTGATTTTTTCTTTTACTTCTAGGACTTCCTCAGTTTCCAGTCTGCTGATTACAGCCTTTCTTAGTTTCAATTTTATCGTTTATTTTTAAGTCATTTCTCTCTCATTTAGGGTGGAAGGGGAGGAGGTTGAGAGGATACATCTGCCCTCTTGCTCAGTTGCCCCTGACACATTTCAGTTTAGAGGTTGAATTTAATTAAGCACAAGAGGAAATTGATAGGACTCTCGGGCAGACCACAGGCAACAAACAGGGAAAATGTGAGGTATCCTGGAGACCTGCTGAGGTGGGGCTGAGAGAACCACAGAGTGCTGGAGACGACCGCAGGCACAGCTGAAGATGCTGAGCTGGGTGTTGACCCGGATACAGAAACCCCCGCCCCAGGTCTTCCCAATGGCGAAAGGCAGGGCAGCGGAAGTAGATGTAAGAGGGCTCCGGGCAGGGGTGAGGGGTCACCACCGGGGAGATTAGGGGCTGAAAGTTCTCGCCAATAGGCTTAGCGCTGGCCTTTCCTCACGGGGAGGTGGGGCACAATGCTTAGAGTGGCTCCCAATAGCTGGGCAGGGGAAGAACTGGGATTCATCCTGCATCCGCGCTGTGGCTCACGCACCCAAGAGTCCTGGGGCAAGGCTGGGCTGATACAATCAGCAACCTCCGTCATTGCTGTCCTGAGATGTGGCAGGAGAAAAAAAGTCATGAATGCAGGTGATGCTTTCCCTGATCCTCTTTCCTGCCCCTTTGTCTCACCCTGTCCTTGTTACCTGTTCCTCCTCTTTCCCTCCTTTCTCCCTGTCACCTGCTTCCTTCACTGCCCCTTCCTGTCTCCTAAACCTTCTACCCAGGCACTCTCAGCTTTGTCCTCCTGGCCTTGTTCCTTTCAGGACAAAGACAGAGGCAGAGCCCTAGGATGGGACTCCTAGAAAGCCTCTGTCTTTTTCTAAGGTCTGTGTCTGCAGGAAGGCAGAGATTGCAAGGAAACACATATTTAAATTGGACTCAGTTGTCATTTTTCCTGCCTCTGTGATCTGTCTTCTTTTCCCTAGCCGTTTTTCTAGGAACAGCATCTGACTCCAGCTCCATTGCCCCCCAGACCAAACCCAGGCCCCACTCACCTGTGGCACCTGCAGGTCAGGAACACAAACAGGACTCACAGCATCAGGGCCTTGGCCAGGAGGAGTCCACACAGCACAGAGACCAGGAGTTTGGGGTCAGCTGAGCCAAGGCAGATGGGGCACTTGATTTCCTGCAGGGAGGAAGGAGAAAGGAGGATGGACTTGGGCCAGGATGTCACCTGCTGCTGCTGTGTCCGTTAGCCAGACCCCTTGTGGCTGGAGCTGCTTGTATAAGGGCTCACCCTGAACTCACTATGACACAGGGGCGTGGGGCAGGAGCCACAGAGGTCTCTGGGACTGAGAGGGGATCCGGTCAGAAGGAACCTCAAAGTCTTGAATGGAGGAAAAAGCTGGCCAGGGGAAGAACAAAGGATTGGAGTTCAGGGAAGGGGAGGGATAGAGCCAGGGGAGCAGGAACTCTCCCTAACTAGGTCGGGTAGAACAGGACTATCAGGAGCCTCCTAGGAATCAGAGCCAAGTGCATTTTTAAGACCAGCCAAGATATCACACCTGAAGGAATGAGGCCCAGACACTGCACAGGACCTGACTAGACCCTTAGCAGTGACGGAGCACAGACCTAGACCTCCTGTCTGCTGGTGCCAGGGGTCCTCCCAGGTCCCCTCTGTGTGGCACCTATTCCTGGCCTGCCTAGCTCTGATTCTGGGACTACCCTGTCCTAGCAAATCTGCTTTTCTCTTGTGGCCTCAGTAGCTTCCTGCTTCAGTATTACTTAATATTTGGTAAAGCTAGTGAGTTCTTTTTATTTTCACTTTTTCATGGTTGATTTAGCTAGTCATGCATCATCTTTTTTTCATTTAATTTCAGAGTAAACTTTTCAAGTTCTTTACAAAAGCAAACTGAAGTTGTGTTTGGGATTGCATTTAAAGACTTTTGAATTTGGGGGAAGTTGACCTCTTTACAATGTTATTGCCTCTTCCAAAATCATGGATTATTTCTATTTATTCAGATCACCAGTCATTTTTTAGCATTTTGTAGTTTTCTCCAAATAGGTCTGGCTTAAATTAATTCTTTCTAGAAACTTAATGATTTTGTCGCTGTAATGAAAACTATCTTAGGTTTCTAAATGATTATTTTTCATAGAGATCTACTTGTGATGTATGTCGGTTGATTTTGTCTCTGGCAACCTTGCTAAATTCTCTTGTGAGATTTAATCATTTGTTGTTTCTCATTCTTTTTCTTCTTCTGGGTAGATAATACCATCATCTGCAAGTCATGATGGTTTTTTCTCTTCTTGTCTAATCTTCTTTATTGTAACTTGTTTTCCTTTCCTTCAAGCATTGATCAGAACCTCTAATATTATAGAAGACATTAATGGTAGCTGCAGAAATCCTGAATTTGTTTGTTTATGCTTTCTTCACTAAATAATGTTTATTGTAATCATTGGTGTACAATCTTTACCAAGTTATCTGTTCTTATTTCCATTTTATTAAGAGCTTTTTCATATAACATAAATGTGCTCAAGGTTCCCAAATGCTTTTTGTGCAGCAGATGACTTTTTTCCCTGTAGTTTATGAATTTGTTTCACTTATATTAATAGATTTTTCTGAAGTTGAACAATCCTTTCTGTTTTGTGATAAAACTGTACTCGATCATAATACAGTCTTCTTTTTGATGCACTCTTGAATTCAGTTAGCTAATGGTAATTTGGGAATTGACTCCACGTGCGTCAGAGAAATAAACCTGTAATTTAGTATTTTTATTTCCCCCAACTGGTTTTGTGATTTTGATGACACTAGCCCCTTCAAATAACCTGGGCTGTTCTTGCTTCTTTTCTATTTTCTGCAACATCTTGTATGAAATATAAATCAAATGTTTCTTAAACGACTGAGTTACCTATAAAACCATGTGAGTCTTGAATTTTCTGTGAGGGTGGGGCTCATCTACCATTTCAGTTTTCCTATTTATTAATCTATTGAAATTTGTTTCTTCTTGCGTTAACCTTTGCAGTTCATATTTTTTAAGGAATTTGTGCACTTCTAAGGTTTAAAACAACAAGGTTTTGTTCAGGATTTATTTATTTTCACATCTCTATAGAATGAGTGCATGGTCATTTTCTTCTTTTTCTTCAATTTGTTGTTATCATCTTCTTTTATCTTCATATGTCTTGACAAGAATATGGCTATCTTTTTAAACTTTCAAAGAATGAATTATGACTTACCTTGATCTTCATTTTCAATCATTCAATTTATTTCAGCCCTTACCGTGATTGTTTCCCTCCTTTATGATTCTTTGGGCTTGCCCTGGTGCTCACATTCCATCTTCCTAAGATGCTTCCTTAGCTCATTGATTTGAAAGCTTTCATGTTTTCCAACAAATATATTCAAAGCTGCTAATTGATCTCCAATGTTAACTATGCCCCATACTTTTTGATATGTAGTGGTCATATTATCAAAATATATTTTATTACATACTTAATAATTCACATATGAATATATTAATAATTAGTTTTAGAAGTGCTATTTTATCTTTACTTCTCTTATGCATTCTTAATGTTATTGCATTGGGTTTGGAGAATGTATTCGGTGTCATACTGATTCTTTGGAATTTCTTCATGCTGCTTATATGTCCTCATACAAGGTGTCTTTTTGTAAATACATTCCTTGTATTTGAAAGAATGTATACTATCTTTTTAATTATGTATAGGGTTATAAACATATGTATATCTACTTATACATGGTTTATATAATATATATTATGAATACTGTATTTTATAAAACATACATAATACATTTATATAGTTTAGAACAGTTTCAATCTGAAACTACGTATTTATATATTTGAAAATATTGTTTATTTAAAAGTATAATTTATTACATATTCATCCTATGTTCTTATACATATCTTATAATATATATAACACATTTATAAATATTATATGATGGCATAGTACCTGGAATTTAGTAGTTATTTGGCTTAGAACTTAGATCCCTCTATTTAGTTTTGGTCTGATTGGTCTTTGTTCCTCTGAGAGGTATGTGAGCCTCCAACTACAATAGCTAATATTTACTTCTCCTTGCATTTCTGATAGTGTTGTTTCATGTATTTCATGGCCAAAATTTAGGCACACATGCTTATGATGGCTCTATTTTCACATTCAAGCACATCTTTCATCAGTATATATAATGTATCTTTGTCTATTTTATAGACAAATTTATAGACATGATATTTTACCTTAAATTCTATTTTGTTCGATATTAAGAGTACCGAACAGTTTATTTTGTTTCCTAATAGTCAAATATAGTTTTCTAACTTTTGAACTTTTAAGATCTTTTGTAAGTGTATCTATCTCTTATAGGTAATATAACATTGGAATTTTTAAAACTCAGAGTGTCTCTGTCCTTATTTTGTGAATTTAATCCACTTAAATTTATTGGAATTGCATTTATGTTAGGACTTAACTCTACCTTTTTATTTTATATTTCCATTTACTGTGCTTTATTTTTTTAAATTCATGTCTAACTTTCCTTTACCTAGAGTTTTATTTTGCTGGATGAAAGGGTATACATTCTCTTGATGTAACCTGAAGACTCATATCTACGTGATTTAGTACGATTGCTACATTGAGCTTGTCTCATGAGACAAGTACCCAACCATCCTTTCATGGGCTTCTAGTGTCTCCTTGTAGTGTCTCCTTTTCACCCTCTGTTGGTACTGTCTAGAACAAGGGTCCCCAGCCCCTGAGCCACAGACTGTACCAGTTCCTAGCCTGTTACAAATAGGGCCACACAGCAGGAGCTGAGTGGTGCGCAAGCGAGAGAAACTTCATCTGTATTTACAGCTTCTCCCCATCACTCGCATCACCGCCTGATCTCCACCACTTCTCATACTAGCACAAACCCTATTGTGAACTGCATATACCAGGGATCTAGTTTGCATGCGCCTTATGAAAATGGAACACTTGATGATCTGTCACTGTCTCCCATCACCCCCAGATGGGACCGTCTAATTGCAGGAAAACAAGCTCAGGGCTCCCACAGATTCTACATTGTGATGAGTTGTATAATTACTTTATTATATATTATGATGTAATAATAGAAATGAAGTGCATAATAACAATAATACACATGAATCCTGAAGTCATCCCCCTGTCCTAGTCATAGAGAACTTGTCTTCCATGAAACCAGTCCCTGGTGCCATAAAGGTTTGGGATCACTGGTCTAGAATGTTATTTTTCAATGATCCTGAATGTATTTTCTCTTATTCTTCATTTTGCTTCTACCTGCATTTTATATGAATCAAAAAATATAAAAATAAACATTCCCAAGATGCTGGGCACACTTACTCCCTCACCTCTTGCAGCATCTCCAGGGTTTGTTTTTCATCCTCACTGAGACCTTCCTCCAGGAGTGTTTTCAATGGGGATCTTTGCATGTGGCAAACCTTCTGAGGCCTTGAGAATCCAGAGGTTTTATGATTTCACATTGGAGTGACAATTTGGCTGAATACAAAACACTGGATACAACGTTTTTCTTTAGTACTTTAGAAATATTACTCAATTGTCTTCTTACCTCTAGTATTCCTCTTAAGAACTCAGAGGGAAATCTAATCTTGTTGCCTTGTAGGTGATCTGAAAGCCTTCAGACTTTTCCCTGTTTTTGATGTTCTTCCCTTTTACATATGGGACTAGAGGTGTTTTTTGTGTGTTTGCTGTTTTCCCCTCTTTGGCAATTTATGAATCTTTTCAATGTGAGGTCTTTCCTTCTTCTATAGTTTTGAAAAGCTTCCCTATATTCTTTCTTCAAATATTTCCTTCTTTCGTCCTTTATCTCTCACAGGGGTTATTGATACCAATACATTAGTACATCTACTCTTCTCCTTCATGTCTCCTAACTTCTCTATGACTCTTAAATCTCCAGTTCTTTCCAGGACTTTCCATGAGAATTCCTCACTCCTCTTCCTGCTCACTGTCCAGCCACAGCCATCCTTCATCACATACGTTACAGTGTATAATATTTTTCACAACTATGATTACCATTTGGCTCCTTTTTTCAATGGATCTTCCTTATGATCCAAGTTAGAAATGCAAAATGCTTGTTCTGCAGTGCCACAACAAATGGCATTCGAACATTAATTTTCTCAAAAAGGTAATTTTTATTTTCTGCAGAAAGGGCGGGCACTTCTTGCAGATGAAACAACAGCAAGAGCATACCTGGACAGGGGAGGGGCAGGAGTTCTTATTCCTGATGCAGGTAGCCCCTACTGCTATGTCATTCCCCTAGTGGTTAGGGTTGGACCGCACCCTCTAAGCTAATTCCGATTGCCTATGGAGAGGGGAGGGGTATAAGCCAGAGTGGTGGGGTGAGTAGTTTGGCAGGAAGGATGGTTAGGGACAGGTAAGTAAAGGTGACTTAGATCAGAACAGGTAACAGCGATGAGTCAGGATGGAGCAGGTGACCAGAGGTGACTCAAGTCAAAGTAAGTGACCAGGAGGAGTCAGGCTGGAGCAGGTGACCAGGGGAACAGATGTGAACTATAGAGTTAGGATTGGCGGGAAAGTTCTTTACTGAAACTAGAAGCAAGGGGCCGAAAAGAACCAGGAAGTTAAACTTTAAAATGGAGAACCAAAGAATAAGAGAGCTGACCATGCTGACATACTGATTCTTATAACAGAAACTTGGGGTTCACTATATTTATCAATACACATAGTTCATGTCTCCCCTCACCCCTTTAGCCAGACTGATCACAGGTACTTAAGTTCCTGTGGGATGGGCAGTGCCCATAGTTCTGCTTCATGGGTTTCTATTGTTGGGTGTGTTGCCATTCTTTTAAGGTAGTGCTTCTACTAAGAAGCCTAGTTATTTTGGCTTGTGAATTCAGATTCACCTAGGCATATTAGATATTAGTCTGGTAATGGGGAAGAATAGAGGCTAAATCCTCTGCCTGTTGAGGGTTAAAAGTGAGAGGGGAAGAGCCCTAGAGCAGCAGTCCCCAACCTTTTTTGGGGACCTGTTTTGTGGAAGACAATTTTTCCACTGACCAGAATGTGAGGGGCGGTTTCAGAATGATTGGAGCACATTGTATTTATAGTGCACTTTCTTTCTATTATTATTGCATTGTAATAGTAGTGACAGATCATTAGCCATTCAATTATCATAAGGATCATGCAACCTAGAATGTTCGCATGCACAGTTCACAACAGGGGTTGTGCTACTATGAGAATCTAATGCTGCCACTTATCTGACAGGAGGCGGAGCTCAGGTGGTAATGCAAGCTATGAAAAGAGGCTGTAATTCAGATGAATTTCACTGGCTTGCCACTCACCTCCTGCTCTGCAGCTCAGTCTCTGACAGGCTTGGGGACCACTGCCCTAGAGCACAAGACCCCAGGGACCCCCATTAGCTGCCATGCTTATCCTCTGGTTAGTGCTTCACCTTCAAACTCCCTGAGAGATAGTCTGTTTATAATCCACCCACACTGGAGTTTGCAGGAGGAGAGGGCTAGGGAGCAAATGCTCTGGCAGTTGGTTGTCTATTTTCATCAGTCGCTCATGGCTTTGCCCCATGGTCCCCTAGAGTACCTGTGACCTAGTCTATTGCAGCCTATTCCTACAGTGAAGGGGAGGCCGTGATGGCCTCAAAACCCATGACTACAAGGATAGAAGCAGAATTTAAGAGCATTCCTCTCATCTTTCTCTGGCTGACATCTCCAGCCACCATCTGCCCCAGGCTGCAGTCACTCTATTCACACTCACCCTTCAACACACCAACACAGCCTCCAGTTTCCACATTTTCTGGGTTCCATTTTGTCTCATTGCAGAAATCCATGTTCAACTGTCTTTTCCATGGTTCCTCCACAATTAACAACCTACATCCTCTTCCCCTTTCCTCTCTACCAAACTTGGAGTCATGGCCTGGGGGCTCCACAGCTGTAACCTATGCCCCAACCTACCAGAGAAGGATCCTTGGGTGCCCTGGACCTGATTTCAGAGTTCAGAAACTAATCAGGCCCTCCCTTCCCAAGACCTCCCTCCCAGTGTTAAAACGTGAACTGAGGTGTGAGATCTCCATACCCAGCTAAAGTTAAGTCTGGCACTGTCCTCTCCATGTTGGCGGGAGGCCAGGGGCAGGAGGACACGTGTGCGAGGTGTTCCATGTGGACTCCCCTCTGGGGACACCCGCCCATCATCGCGAGAACATGGCGATCTTCTGATCACATCAGATAGTGCATATTTCTCTCTCTGGGAGTCAGTGGGCCCTGAAGGTAGCTTCCCACTGGCCCAGACCCCAAGAGATCAATCCTCAGAGGTAGTCGTCCCTGGTTTCCCCTTCCCTGAATCTGAGGCTCCCAAGCTGCCTGGTGACCCCTCTAATCTCCCCACACCGAGGCCTCCAACCTACTTGTGCTTTTTGGGAGCCAGAGGAGGGTCCACATAGGAGACGTTGGGGCTAAAGAAAAAAGACAGCAAACAATGACTCTCTAGGAGCCCAGAAGACGGCAGGGTCTACCCCATACATGAGAGGAGGTAGGGACCCAGAGCCAGACCCTCAGGATGTCTTAGGCCAGGAGTGTCCTATACCTAAGATCTGCGTGACAGAGCTGTTGGTGTGTGTGTGTGAAAAGAAGAGTTGTGGTTGTGCCTGTGTAAGACAAAGAAAGATGCAGAATGACAGAGAGACTGTGTCTCTGTCCAGGGATCTCTGGGGGTATCTTCCCAACAGTTGAGGCCAGGATGTGCCGAGTGAAGGAGAGTTGAGAGTCCATGACTGGGGACAGGATCTTTGCTCCCCTTGGACCAGAGCAGAAGACCTGGCAGGATGGGGATGATGGAGGCATGGGAGTGGGTGCATGACATTTCCTTCAGGTCCCTGGGACGGAGGTGGGGCACAGAGTTATTTCCTCAAGAAAAGAGCTCGCTTGGAAACACCTCCAGGCTGACATCTCTAAGAAAAGTGATGAAGTTTTTGGAAGTGTTGTAGATTTCACACCAGTAGGATCCCGAGTCCTCCTTCAGCTGAATCATGGTGATTTTGAAGAAGCTAGCATTGGGCTTGTCCAAGATTGTGTAACGAGACTTCTGGACTGCTGTCCGTGGCTTGGAGCTAGTGACCAGTAAGGAACACAGATTTGGAGATGTCTCCTGACACCAGGATTTGGGCTAATAGGACCCACTCTTGGGTGAGTACTGGCATTGCAGGAAAAGGGTCTGTCTTGAGTGTTTGTGAATTTCTTCAGGCACGGCGCCCTTTACCCAGGAACCTGCAGAAGGAGACCTAGGTCAGAGCTCTGGAGGGATCCAACCTCTCCCATCACAGGCTGGGGAAGGGGAGAGGGAACTACTTCTGATGCTCACACCTAGAAGAGGGCCCCTAAATTCTTTCCTGTGGTCACAGAGCCACGCTGCTCCCTGCCCCACTCATTCTTCATTCCACTCCTTACACCCCCTGCCCTCTTTCCCTCCATGTCACCTGAGGCCAGGAGCAGCAGCAGCACAGGCGGGAGTAGCAGGTGTGGACTGCCCCCAGGACATCCCAGCCCAAATCTGTTTCTGATAGTGGAGAGGAGAAAAAGGGGAGTCCTCTCAGGAGAAGGAGCCAGACACTGAGCCTGATTCTGCCCCAGGTTCCCAGTGTCTCTCAGCTGGGAAAACTGAGGAAGGTCAGTGCCTTGCTGGGGAATTGGTCGGCCTGGGAGGGTGGGCTCTGCAGACCAGGGGAGGAGGGCAACCAGGCCTTGACAGGGACCACCAGCTACAGGGTCTGTCTCTGGGCCTGGTCACCTCAGCCCTGCTGCGTTGCTCTGCCACCTTTCGCTGAACTTCTCCCCGTGTCTGCTGCTTTACTCCTTCCAGCCCATCATACTGCTTCTCTGTTGCGGGGGGAAGCTCTCAGCATGGCCAAGCATAAAGCTGGCAAATGAAACTGGGGTCATCCCTCTTTCTTTCTCTCTATGCACTTCCTATAAGTGGTCAGGGCCCTGGGAGGCATGACCAGACTCCTGAGTCCTTCTGGTTTCAGCCATGGTGGGTCGATGATGAGTTTTGACCCTGGGACATTTTGTAGAGGGCAGATTTTAATCCCAGGAATTATAAGATGTTCCCTAGAAATGGTGGGGCCAGGAGAGCAGGGAGGAAAGAGAGTGCTTGTCAGGGATATTTGGAGGGGAAGGCAGGCAAGAGTGGATCAGTTATGGGAGCTTGGGATCATCTCAACCAGTGCTTATTTCATCCACATGAGTGGATGAAAGAGGAGAAATGAAAAACCCTGTCATTTCAACATGTCTATAAAACATGTAGAGGAGGATAATGGTCAAAGTGAGAGCTATCTAGCAACAAAATCAAGTGGTACTGGGTTACTACACAGTTTGTAAAATAAATTGCTAGTCCATGCTGATGTAAGTAAATGGCTGAATAAAGAACTGGGAGAGAATAGACAAATATCCCATGCATAAGGATTCTGCCGTGTTCAGAATGTTGGTGTTCCCCCTCTTCGTATGTTCAAACTTAATTTCCATGTAATAGCAGTAAGAGGTGGGACCTTGTGGGAAATTCTTAAGTCATGAGGGCGTCACCCTCAAGAGTGCAATTAATGTCCTTATACCAGAGATTGCAGGAAGAAGATTTGCCCTGTCTGCCATGTGAGGACAGTGTTCATACCTTCAGCCAACTGAGGATACGCAAGAAAGTGCCACCTTGGAAGCAGAGAGCAGCCCTCAGCAGATAACAAATCCACTGACACGTTGATCTTTGACTTCCCAGCCCCCAGAACTTTGAGAAAGAGATTTCTATTATGTATAAAGTCCCCAGTCTAAGGCATCTTCTCATAGCAGCCTGAAGGAACTGAGAGAGATTGCAAACAACTCTTATAGGTTCTGCTCTCAAGGGGGAGCGTAAATTACCACTGCTAAAGCGTGGGCTGTGCAGGTGACTTTCCTCCAGAGAACAGCATGGGGAAGGAGGAGAAGGGAGAAACCTCACACTTACTGTGGCAGCCAGGCAACCAAGATGCAGAACCACAGGGATAACTCTGGTTGTTAGAATGTGTCATTGACTTGATGTGATGACAGGGCAATTAGCTGTGCAGACTCCTTCCCCAAAGCCACTAGCCCCAGGAGAAAAACATCAAACAAATTCCACATGAGGGACATTCTACAAAATACCTGAGCAGCATTCCTCTAAACTGTTAAGGCCATCAAAACTAAGAAATAATTCTCAGAAACTGCCCTCCAGAAACCTGCCCGGATTAAGAGGAGCCTAAGCCAGACATGAAGACTGAAAGCAATGTGGGTGTCCTAGGTGGGATCCTGGAGCACAGAAAGTAACATGAGGTAAAAGCCCCAGGGAAATCTGAATAAGTAAGGACTTCAATTAATAAAATCTACCACAGAAACAGAGTAGAATAGCATTAGCAGAGGCTGGGGATTGGACAGACTGGGTAGGTATTTTTGAAGAAACACAAGTTAGACAGAAAAAATAAGTTAAAGAGATCTATGGTACTGTATGGTGACTGGAGTTTATAACTATGAATTATACACTTGAAAATGACAAAGAGAATAGATTTTTAAAAAAACATGAAATAGAAACTAACTTTATTTCTCTGGAAGAAGCAGGTACCAAATACTGGGGCAGCAACTTTGCTGATGGAGGCTGATGGGAAAACATGGAACTGCACAGGGAAAGAGTTGGGTCTAAGTGGAGACACTAATGTCCCTCCAGCGAGGCTGCCCCTTTGTCTCCTTCCAGCCCTGGAGCCTTAGGTCCTGTTCCCTGCCAGAGAATGGTCTGGCACCCTTTCTCTGCTTCCTGAGCCACCTCAGGCTATTTCCAGGCACAAGATCCCAAGACCAGACAAGTTCCATATGAGTTCGTGGTGTGGCCACAAGTCACATTGTGCCTGACACCCCAACTGCCTTCCAGGTGGAGAAGTTGATCTTGGGCTCTTAGATGAAGATCCTAAGAAGGCAGAGGAAGTTTTGCCTCCCTGACAGTGCCCATCATCCATCCAAATGACCTGCACTGGCAGGCCGAAGACAAGACCCTTGTGGAGGAGACTCGGGGTAAAGGGCAATGGGACTGAGGCACTAAAAACATAGAAACTGTTTCCTTGAGAATAAATATTTAAAATGTGTTTTTTTCTCTTTCATACAAAAAACTGCTTTAAATAAGTGGAAACTATCAGCCAAAATACTTAGGTGTCAAAGCATATTGTACTATAAGATGTTTAATCTGTATCAATAAGAAGCTAAATTTGTAATGAGGAACTGAACACTTTGTTAGCTGACCAGTTTTACTGAAGCAAAAGTCTGTGAAGAAGCATCATCCTACATAATTTTCTGTGATAGTGGAAATGTTCTCTCTCCCTGTCAATCATCGTAGCCAGTAGCCATGTGTGATTGTTGAGCACATGTCATGTGGCAAGTGTGACTGAGGGACTGAATGTTTCTTATTCAACTCTGATTAATTTACTCTTTACTTTTTACTTTTTTTTTGTAATTAAGACATGATTATTGTACATATTTATGGAGTACGTAGTGATGTTTTGATACATACAATGTAGCATGATCAGATCAGGTTAATTAGCACATTCATCATCTCAAACATTTATCATTTCTTTGTGTTAAGAACATTCAATATTTTCTCTCTAGCTATTTTAAAATATATATGATTGTAACTATAGTCATTCAACAGTGGTATAGAACACTAGACCTTATTCTTCCTCTCTAGATGTAATTTTGTATCCTTTAACAAATCTCTGCCTAACCCCTTACCCTTTTCCTCACCATTCTCAGCCTCTAGTAACCTCTATTCTACTCTTTACTGCAAGAAATCAGCATTTTTAGTTTTCACATGTGAGTGACAACATGCTGCATTTTACTTTCTGTTCCTCCCTATTTCATTTAACATAATGCCTTCCAGGCTATCCATATTACTGCAAATGACGGATTTTATTCTTTTATGGCTGAATAGTATTTCATTGCACATTTATGCCACATTTTGTTTATCCATTCGTTTTTCATTTGGGTTGATTCCCTATCTTGGCTATTGTGACTAGTCCTGCAATAAACGTGGTGGTGCAGATATTGCTGATTTCCCTTCCTTTGAGTACATACTCAGTAGTGGGAATGCTAGATCATATGGTAGTTCCATTTGTAGATTTTTGTGTTACCTCCATACTGTTATCCACAGAGTCTGTACTAGTATACATTCCAATCAACAGTGTATAAAGAGTTCCTTTTCTCCACATTCTTGTTAGCATTTGTTATTTTAAAAATTTTTTTTTTTTTTTTTTTTTTTTTTTTTTTTGATAATAGCCATTCTAACCTGACAGAGAAGATATCATATTATGGTTATGATTTGCATTTCCCTAATGATTAGTGATGTCAAGTCATTTTTTGTTTATTTATCGACCATCTGTATGTCTTCTTTTAAGAAATGTCTGTTCAGAGTGGCAAGTTGGATAAAGAAGCAAGACCCACTGTATGCTGTCTTTAAGAGACCCATCTCACATGCAGTGATACCCATAGGCTCAAAGTAAAGAGATGGAGAAAAATCTATGAAGCAAATGGAAAACAAAAAAGCAGTGGTTGCTATTCTAATTTCAGACAAAAGAGACTTTAAACCAACAACAATCAAAAACGACAAAAATGGCCATTACCTAATGGTAAAGGGTTCAGTTCCAGAAGAAGACCTAACCACCCTAAATATGTATGTGGCCAACACAGGAGCACCCAGATTCTTAAGAGAAGTTCTTAGAGACCTATAAGCAGATTTAGATAACCACACAGTAATAGTGGGAGACTTAAACACCCTCCTGACAGTATTAGACAGATTATTGAGGCAGAAAACTAACAAAGATATTTGAGACCTGAATTTAACATTTGATCAAATGGACCTAACATATATACAGAACTCTCTACCTCAAAACAACACAGTATACATTCTTCTCATCTGCCCATGGTGCATATTCTAAAACTGACCACACAATTCAACTTAAAACAATTATCAGCAAATTCAAAAAAACTGAAATTATAACAACTATACTCTCAGACCACAGGGCAATAAAAATAGAAATCAGTACTAATAACATCATTCAAAACCATACAATTTCATGGAAATTCAACAACCTGCTCTTGAATGACTTTTGGGTAATCAATGAAATTGATGCAGAAATCAGGGACGTCTTTAAATCTAATGATAACAAAGATATACCAGAATTGCTGATATGTTAAACCAGCTAAAGCGTTGTTAAGAAAGAAGTTTATAGTGCTAAACACCAACATCAAAAAGTTAGAAGGATCTCAAATTAACAACCTAACATCACACCTAGAGACACTAGAAAAATAAAAGCAAACCATCCCCAAAGATAGCAGAAGACAAGAAATAACCAAAATCAGAGCTGAACTGAAGGAAATTGAGATGCAAAAGACCATATAAAAGATGAACAAATCTGTCATTTGCAGTAATATGGATGAGCCTGGAAGGCATTATGTTAAATGAAATAGGGAGGAACAGAAAGTAAAATGCAGCATGTTGTCACTCACATGTGAAAGCTAAAAATGCTGATTTCTTGGAGTAAAGAGTAGAATAGAGGTTACTAGAGGCTGAAAATGGTGATGAAAAGGGTAAGGAGGTTAGGCAGAGATTTGTTAAAGGATACAAGAAGTTGGTTTTTGAAACAATAATTAAGATTGGTAGACCACTAGCTAGACTAATAAAGAAAAAAGAGAGACAATCTAAGTAAACAGAATCAGAAATGACAAAGGGGACATTACCACTGATCCCACAGAAATACGAAAACCCTCAGAGACGACTATGAACACCTCTGTGTGCACAAACTAGCAAAGCTAGAAGAAATTGATAAATTCCTCAAAACATACTACCTCCCAAGATTGAAACAGGAAGAAATTGAATTCCTGAACAGACCAATAATGAGTTCTAAAATTGAATCAGTAATAAAATACCTATCAGGTGAATCACCTGAGCTCAGGAGTTCAAGACCAGCCTGGGTAACATGAGGAAACCCTGTCTTTACCAAAAACACCCTTGGGATGTAAGATTGGCTTAATATGCAAATCAATAAATACAATTCATCACATAAACAAAACTAACAACAGAAACTATCTGATTATCTCAATAGATGCAGAAGAGGCTTTCAATAAAATTCAGCATTCTTTTCATGTTAAAAACCCTAAACAAACTAGACATTGAAGGGACATACATCAAAATAATAAGAGTCGTCTCTGACAAACCCATAGCCAGCATCACACTGAAGGGGCAAAAGCTGGAAGCATTCCCCTTCAGAACCAGAAAAATAGAAAGATGCCCACTCTCACCACTCCTATTCAACATAGTACTGGAAGTCCTAGTCAGAGCAATCAGGCAAGAGAAAGAAATAAAAGGTATTCAAATAGGAAAAAAGGGAGTCAAACTATCTCTATTTGCAAATTTTATGATTCTATACCTTTAAAAAGCCATACTCTCTGCCCAAAAGCCCCTAGATCTGACAAACAACCTCAGCAAAATTTCAAGATACAAAATCAATGTACAAAAATCAGTAGCATTTCTATACACCAACAATGCCCAAGCTGAGAGCCAAATCAAGAACATAAATCCATTCACAATAGCCACAAAGAGAATAAAATACCTAGAAACACAGCTAACCAGTGAGGTGAAAAATCTCTGAGAAAGAAAAGAATTACAAAGCACTTCACAAAGAAATCAGAGATGACACAAATAAATGGAAAAATATTTCATTCTCAGGGATAGGAAGAATCAATATTGTTAAAATGGCCATGCTGCCCAAAGAAATGTGCAAATTCAACGCTATTCCTATCAAACTGCCAATGATATTCTTCACAGGATGAGAAAAAAAAATTCTGAAATTCAAATGGAACCAATGCAGAGCCCAAACAACCAAGGCAATTCTAGACAAAAAGAACAAAGCTGGAGACATCACATTACCCAACTTTGAACTATACTATAAGGCTACAGTTACCAAAGCAGCATGGTATTGGTACAAAAACAGACATGTAGACCAATGGAGCAGAATAGAGTGCTCAGAAATAAAACTGCACACACATAACCATCTGATCTTCAACAAAGTTGACAAAAACATGCAATGTAGAAAGGACTCCCTATCCAGTAAACAGTGCTGGGTAACTGGCTAGCCATACGCAGGAGATCAACACTGGACCCCTTCCTTACGTCATATACAAGAATCAACTCAAGAGGGATGGGAGACTTAAATGTAAAACGTAAAGCTATAAAAACCTTGGCGGATAATCTAGGTAATACCATTCTGGACATAGGCCAGAGCAAAGATTTCATGACAAAGACACTGAAAGCAATTGAGACAAAAACAAAAATGATACCTAATTAAACTAAACAGTTTCTACACAGCAAAAGAAACTATCAACAGATTAAATAATCTACAGAATGGGAGATAATATTTGCCAACGAATATAACCAACAAAGGTCTAATATCCAGAATCTATAAGGAGCTTAACAAATTAACAAGCAAAAAACAACCACCTTAAAAAGTGGGCAAAGGACATGAATAGACACCTCTCAAAAGAAGACATACATGTGGCTAACAAGCATATGACAAAAAATGCTCAACATCACTAATCATTAGAGAAATGCAAATCAAAACCACAATTAAATGCTATCTCCCATCAGTCAGAATGACTATTATTAAAAAGTCAAAAAATCGCAAATGCTGGCGACATTGTAGAGAAAAGTGAATGTGTATACACTGCTGGTGGGAATGTAAGTTATTTCAACCATTGCGGAAAGCAATTTGATGATTTCTCAAAGAACTTAGAACTACCATATGACCCAGAAATCCCATTATTAGATATGTACCCAAAAGAATATAAATTGTTCTACCACATGCATGACACATGCATGACATGTATGTTCATTACAGCACTATTCACAATAGAAAAGACATGGACTCAACCTAAATGTTCATCAATGGTAGAATGGATAAAGAAAATCTGGTACATAGACACCATGGAATGCCACACAGCCATACAAAAGAAAGAGATCATGTCCTTTACAGCAACATGGATGAATCTGGAGCCCATTATCTTAAGTGAACTAATGGATAAACAAAAAACCAAATACCACATGTTCTCACCTACAAGTGGGAGTTAAACGTTGAATACACATGAACACAAAGAAAAGAACCACAGACAGTGGGGCCTACTTGAGGATGGAGGGTGGGTGGAAGGTGAAAAGTGAAAATCTACCTATTGGGTACTATGCTTATTATCTGGATAACAAAATAATCCATATACCAAACCCCTATGACACACAATTTACCTAACTAAAAACCCTGCACATGAACACCTGAAACTAAAAGGTGTTTTTTTTAAGGAAACCAAATAATGATGAAAAATAAAACATAATCCACCAATCTTCATAGTTCAGCTGTGACAAACAGTTGTAAAAATACTAGTAAAAGGGGTTGCTGGATCAAATGGTATTTCTGGTTCTAGGTCCTTGAGGAATTGCCATACTGTCTTCCACAATGGTTGAACTAATTTATACTCCCACCAAGTGTAAAAGTGTTCCTATTTCTCCACATCCTGTGGTTTCCTGACTTTTTAATGATCGCCATTCTAACTGGCATGAGATGATATCTCATTGTGGTTTTGAATTGCATTTCTCTAATGACCAATGATGATGAGCTTTTTTCATATGTTTGTCGGCTACATACATGTAGGATTATAAATCATTCTACTGTAAAGACACATGCATACGTATGTTTATTGCAGCACTGTTCACAATAGCAAAGACTTGGAACCAACCCAAATGTCCATCAATGATAGACTAGATAAAGAAAATGTGGCACATACACACCATGGAATACTATGCAGCCATAAAAAAGGATGAGTTCATGTTCTTTGCAGGGACATGGATGAAGCTGGAAACCACAATTCTCAGCAAACTAACACAGGAACAGAATACCAAACACCACATGTTCTCATTCATAAGTGGGAGTTGAACAATGAGAACACATGGACACAGGGAGGGGAACATCACACAGTGGGGCCTGTCGGGTTGGGGGGGCTAGGGGAGGGATAGCATTAGGAGAAATACCTAATGTAGATGACGGGTTGATGGGTGCAGTAAATTACCATGGCACGTGTATACCTATGTAACAAATCTGCAAGTTCTGCACATGTATCCCAGAACTTAAAGTGTAATAATAATAAGAAGAATATAAAGAGATAACGGCCCCCCAAAATACTAGTGAACGATTGTAAGTGATGAATATGGATTTAACCAAAAGCTATGATATACGTCAGGAGGGTGGAGACTTGGGTAGTTTATGCAGCTAAATCTTCCTTTCAGACAGGACATCAACAATAATAAAAATCTGACATTTTGCTATATATACATATATACATATGTATGTATATTTCATATATTTATACATATATACATATATATGTGTATATATATGAAATGCTGCACAGATCATTTCCACATTTTTAAACTGGATTTTTTGGGGTTTTTGCTGTTGTGATTTTTGAGCTCCCTGTATATTCTGGATATTATTTCCCTGTCCGATGAGTAGTTTGCAAATATTTTCTTTCATTCTGTAGGCTGTCTTTCCACTTCGTTGCTTGTTTCCTTTGCTGTGCAGAAGTTTTGTATTTTGTTATGATCCCCTTTGTTTATTTTTGCTTTTCATGCTGTGGTTTTGAAGTCTTATCATACAATCTTTTTTTACAAATCATTATCTTGAAGAGTTTCTTCTTTTTTTCTAGCAGTTGTATAGTTTCAGGACTTACACTTTGGTCTTTAATCCATTTGAATTGATTTTTGGACAGGGTGAGAGATGGAAATCTAGATTTATTCTTCTGCATGTTAATATCCAGTTTTGCCAGAACCATTTATTGAAGAGATTGCCCTTCCCCTAAAACAAGTTCATGATGCTGTTCTTAAAAATCAGTTGACTGTATATACATGTATTAATTTATTGGTTCTCTATTCTGTTCCATTAGTCTATATGTCCGCGTTTATGTCAGTGCCATGCTCTTTTGGTCAGTATAGTTTTGTAGTATATTTTGAAATCGGAAAATTCAGCTTTATTGTTTTTGCTCAAAATAGCTTTTGCTAATTTGGGTTCTTTTATGGTTCCACATGAATTTTAGGTTATTTTCTATTTCTATGTAGCATGATCATTTTAACAATATTAATTCATCCAGTTCACAAACATGGGATGTTTTCCCATTATTTTGTATCTTTTTCAATTCTTTTCCTCAGTATTTTATAGTTTTCCTTGTAAAGTTTTTTCTCCTACTTGGTTAAATTATTCTTGGTATTTTTTGTCACTACTTTAAATGATATTGCTTTTTAAATTTTATTTTAGCTACTTTATTGTTCTTGTATAGGAACACTACTGACTTTTGTATATTGATTTTATATCCTGCAACTTTAGTGAATTTAATTATCAGCTCTAAGAGTTTTTTGGAAGAATCTTAAGGTTTTTCAGAATATAAAATCATGTCATGTGCATACAGGGACAATTTGATTTCCTTCTTTCCAATTTGGATGCCCTTTATTTCTTTCTGTTGCCTAATTGCTCTGCCTAAGACTTCTAGTACTATGTTGAATTAGAATGGTGAGAATGGGCATCCTTGTCTTGTTTCAAATCTTAGAGGAAAGGCTTTTAGCTTTTTCCTATTTAATATGATGTTAACTGAAGGTTATATTATAGGGCCTTATTGTGTTGAGGCACTTTCCTTCTATACCTGATTTATTGAGACTTTTCATCATGATGGCATGTTGTATTTATCAAATGCTTTTCCTGCATCTGTTGAGATGTTCATATGGTTTCTATCCTTCATTTTGTCGATCTGATGTATCACATTTATTGGTTTGCATATATTGAACCATCCTTGCATCCCTGGAATGAATCCCACTTGATCATGGTGTATAATCTTTTTGATTTCCTGTTGGATTTGGATCCCTAGTATTTTGCTGAGGATTTTTGCATATGAACTCATCAGGAATATTGGCCTATAGTTTTCCTTTATAGGTATGTCCTTATCTGATTTTGATATCAGGGTTATGCTGGCCTCACAGAAATAGTTTGTAAGAATTATTTCTCCCTCAATATTTTGGAGTAGTTCGAGGAGAATTGGTATTAGGTTTTCTTTAAACTTCAACATAATTTAGCAGTGAAGTCATCTGGGCTTTCCTTTGTTCAGATTTTTTTTTATTACTGATTCAATTTTGTTACTCGTTATTTGTCTATTCATGTTTCCTACTTCTTGGTTCAATTCTGATAGGATGTGTGTGTCCAGAAATTTATCTGTTTCTTCTGGGTTTTTTAATTTATTAGAGCATAGTTGCCAATAATAGTCTCTAATGATCCTTTTTCTTTTATATATGTCGCAGAAGGAGAAAAATTGTTCCAGACACCTTGGAGGTCTGTCTCCTGCTCAGATTAAGTCACCCAGGTGGAAGAGATGGCATGGAAAGCTCAGAGTGTGCTGTCCCATCATTCTCAAGCAATAGCTGGGTGTCTAGTAGGGACGTAGGCTTAGGTAAGGCCCTGAAGAGCTTTTATCTCTTCCAGAACATGGCACTTCCCGAATAGAGTCAACCCTAAAAGACACTCTGGATTCAACGTAACTTGTGTCTGAATGAGGATCGCTGCACAGAGGACAGAAGAAAGCAGAGTATTACTTTGGGATTAGCTGAGGCCCTAGGCTCATGCCTCTCTTGTGGATTCCAGAGAACCAGGCTGGACCACATCAGGGACTATCTCACACTCCAAGCAGGCCCAGGGGGTCCTGAACCTGAGCAGGCAGAATGACCTTCCCTTCAATTTCTATTCCCATGCCCTAACACAGGCCTTAGATGTACCCACTTCAAGCCAGCAAAAGTCCCATTCATCAACCCCAGAGGAAAGGAGCTGGGGCTTGGGACACTATGATCATACAAGCTTCTTATACCCCTTAGACAAGGTATCTCCCTGTCTGCAGGGACCACAACCATCTTTCCAAGTTGTGACCCTATCTCAAGCCTCTCCCCAGGCTTGAGATAAGATGCAGGAATCTAACCCTCTCCTCCCCCAGGGTCACAGCACAACCACCAACTATCTCCAAAAGTCCTCTCCCAGTCTTCACACTCCTCACAACTTTCTACCCTTGATGTGTGTGAGGGATTCATTCCTCAAAGAAGGTTTCAATACCTTTTGGCATGTGCTCCACACTGGCCTCCCACCTCACTCTGACAGATAGCATATATTTTCTTAGGACTTGCATTAGTTAAGATTTAGTTGCAAACTACAAAATCCAAGCTATAGATTTTAAGTAGAAAGGGATTTTTAAAATCAAACATGAAATGCTTTACAGAATCAGATCCTATGTAACTTCTGGGCATGACTCTTAAAGCCACAGGATGGGCTACTAAAGGACCGCTGCCTTTGCCACAGTCAACACCCTTTCCAAATCAGGGAACTTTCCAAATCTGGAAGCTGCCAGCACAGCCCTGGCTGCAGAACCCCTCCATCTCACCCATAGTCTACCAGCACAATGGATGCCTCTCTTCCCATTCAGCTCACTTCCACATTTAAGTCTCATACAAATACATTGAATGGGTAGGACCTAAAATATATCTGGAACCCTAGCTGCAAAGGAATCAGAAATGATCTTGTAGACCTTTTACTATAGAAAGACCCATGAGAAAGAGGTGGCAGCCACTCATAGTGGCTCACACCTGTAATTCTAGCACTCTGGGAGGCTAAGCTGGGTGGATCTCTTGAGTCCAGGAGTTCAAGACAAGCCTGGCCAACATGGTGAAACCATGTCTCTATGAAAAGCAATAAATAATAATAACCAGGCGCATTGGTGTGTGCCCATAGTCCCAGCTACTCAGGAGGCTGAGGTGGGAGGATCACCTGAGCCCTGGGAGGTCAAGGCTGCAGTGAGCCATGATCACACCACTGTACTCCAACCTGGGCAAAAGTATAAAACTCCATCTCAAAAAAAGAAAGAAAGAGAGAGAAAGAAGAAAGAAAAAAAGAAAAGAAAAGGAAAGAAAGAAAGAAAAAGAAAGAAAGAAAGAAAAGGAAGAAAAGAAAGATAAAGGAAAGAAAGAAAGAGAAAGGAAAGAAAGAAAGAGAAAGGAAAGAAAGAAAGAAAAAGAAAGAAAGGAAAGAAAGAAAGAAAAAGGAAAGAAAGAAAGAAAGAAAGAGAAAGAGAAAGAAGAAGGAAAGGAAGGAAGGAAGGAAGGAAGGAAGGAAGGAAGGAAGAAAGAAGAAAGAAAAAAAGAAAGAAAAGGAAAGAAAGAAAGAAAAGAAAGAAAGAAAGAAAAGGAAAGAAAGAAAGAAAAAGAAAGAAAGAAAGAGAAAGGAAGAAAAGAAAGATAAAGGAAAGAAAGAAAGAGAAAGGAAAGAAAGAAAGGAAAGAAAGAAAGAAAGAAAGAGAAAGAGAAAGAAGAAGGAAAGGAAGGAAGGAAGGAAGGAAGGAAGGAAGGAAGGAAGGAAGGAAGGAAGGAAGGAAGGAAGGAAGGAAAATGAACAGAAGGAAAGGAACAGAAGGAAAGGAAGGGAAGAAAGAAAGAGGTGGCAATGAATGTATGGTGAGTTCACAGTGTCTACCTGAATACTGTCAGCCAAAACTGAGATCACAATAGTTAAAATTTAAAAGTTTTGTTGTTTCTTTTGCTGTCAGTGAGTCAAATATGATTAAGTGAAAAATAAACATATAGTATTTGCTTTGTTATGTCAAATAAACGCTATTTGTCAAAACATAGTATTTGCCTTGTTACACCAAATAAACCCTATTCTGTAGTATAAACGTTATAGTAACACATTTTCATTTACAGCAATCAGTACATCAGACACTATGTGCGACATATCACACTGAAGGCATCAAATGATACAGATGCAGAGAATAAATCCTATTTTCTTCTTCCGGAATTTATCATACTTTTCTTAGAAACTTCAGTGTGTTTAAGAAAATGACTCTTATTACCATCAATCTTCTTTATCTATTCCTGAGAAATCTTCATTGTTACAAATAGTTCAGTAACTCTTGGAAAATTCAGCCTAAACAGCAGTCACATAAGTGAACACAGGTCCATTTTAGCATCCTGTAAACTGAGAGTTTTCAAAACCTTGTAAAATCCTAAAAGATTACTTTGGGAACCAAAGGCAGGCTTTTCTGGGTAGAGGATGCTCTTCAAGGACCAGAGTCCTCTTTGGTGCTTGAAGGGAATCAGTCATTTGCTTCCACCTCTTTTGCCTGCATAGTTGTTAGAGACCCTCACCAGTGCATGCCTGCCCACCTACTGAGTTCATCTCAGTTAGAGTGAAACGTCCTTGCCTGTCTCCTGACTCAGTCATTTCCCCCGCTTGAATTTGCAGGGAAAAAGCATGACATTTGGCATCAGAAGGCCAGATGTGGAATCCCATCCTCCCCACCACTGCACACTGGACACTTTCAAACAAGTCAGTTCCTCTCCCAGGCTGGAACTCAATCCTTGCATTCATGTTATAAAGGAAAACCTACCCCCTGAAAGATGGCAAGGTCAACTGTAAACAAAGAAAAATGCAAACATGCTGTGTTTCTGTTTTAGCTTTAGGTTTTTTTGTTTTTTCCCACAAAAGATTTTAGTGTAACAAAACTGAGTTGACAGACTCCTTATTTCACAGCCCGCAGTCATCAAAGGAAACACTTTACCACTCATTTGGTTTCATGTGTTTTTTTATGTGCATTTTTATGTATAGAGATGGAGTCTTGCTATGTTACCCAGGCTGGTCTTGAACTCCTGGGCTCAAGTGACCCTCCCTCCTTGGCCTCCTAAAGTGCTGAGATTATAGGCATCGGCTACACACCTGGCCTAATATGTTTTTTTAATCTTTCCCACTTTCATCCTGAACTCCCCTCCCTACCCTTCCCTCATAAGCATCTTCTTCATTATATTTAATATACATCTTTTCAATCAATTTTCCATATGCTTACTTGCATGTATGCATACCTTTGAAAATATATAGAATTGATTTTGTGTGCTTTTATTTTTTTACACATTTTACTCTGTTGTAGGGAAAATCTGCAATTAAATGGAAACCTCTGCATTGTTTATTGCATTCTCTTCCCTGAGTTATGTGAATGTGATTCTACGAGAGCGATCTTAACAACTCTCACAACTGTGGATTATGGATAGACAAGCAAATTCTTTCCTATCTTCCTTCCCCTGCTGTTGGGGAAAAGAACCCTAACTGGTGCTTCTCCACATGCAATTTATTTCAACATTCCTTTACTCCATATACATTTGTGAATCTTGACAGCTTTTTAAACCAGTTATAACCTCTGAATGAGTATGAGTTATGCAGTATACATTGAATAAAATTTTAAGATGTGTTTATTTTGTCTGTATGAGAGGTATAAGTTAAATCTTTGAAAATTTTAACTCTATAAGTTTTCACACAATATCGTTCTTCCGTGACTATTCTTTGTTGCTACATGTGAATCTAATTCTTTGATTATTTTGCTACTATGTAAGTTCTCCTACAATGTAAGAACAGTAGTGGATTTTGCTTTTCCATTCCCCTTAGTGATGGACCCGGAAGTTGTTTCAACTCTTTACTATGCCCAAACAAACAACACACACACCTACATGAACAGAAATATAAAAACCATAAATTTGAAATAAATATCTTAATTTATGTTCTTGAAGGACCGTGTACGAATTTTCTAGAGTACGTGCCCAGTTGGCATAAAGTAAAATAAATGAAAAGAACAGAATAGAAAGTTCAGGGACATACCCACACTCTGACAATCACTTGACTGCCACAAAGGGGCCTCTGAGACTTTGTCGGGAAAGGATGGTGTTTCCATCAAATGGTACTAATCAACTGGATACCCACACACACACATACAAAATGGGCTTTTACCTCTCTCTCACACCATACACAAAATTAATTCAATTTGAGTCATAAACCTAAATATAAAGGTGAAAACAATATAGCTTCTAAAAGAAAATATAGACAACATGATCTTGGAGTAGGAAAGCATTTCCTAAACAGGACGTAACAAATAGTAAGCATAGTAGAGCGTATGTCAGGAATGGGATATTGGGTGTGGGATATCCATGTGTTTATGCCTCACAGAAGC
The DNA here is from genome assembly GCF_001698545.2 of Rhinopithecus bieti. Taxonomy (NCBI): domain Eukaryota; kingdom Metazoa; phylum Chordata; class Mammalia; order Primates; family Cercopithecidae; genus Rhinopithecus; species Rhinopithecus bieti. Next base: position 6,137,863 of record NW_016804694.1, read on the forward strand.
TCTAGGTTGTTCTCCAGAATGCGGAGTCATGTTGCTTTCCCCCCAGCAGGCTCGAGGCTTCCCCCTTTCTCCAATTCTCATCAACACAACAACAGGTGTCATCCACATTCTGTGTGCTTGCCAGTCAGATGAGTTCAAAGTGACAGCTCTATGTTTTTAACTTTGTATTTCTCTGATAACTAACAATGTCAAACATCTATTTATGGGCTTCTCAGGCTTATGGATTTTTACTGCAATGTGTCACCTATTTTTGACCATTTTCTATAGGATTTCCTTGCTTCTGTTTCTTCATTTTTAATGGCCACTTGGTGAGTTTAGATAGTAATTTGTGGAAAGTGTTAGATGTTGCAAATATCTTGTCTTAGTCTGTCTTTTGTCATTTGTCAAGCTCACACAAGGCAAGACGTGGCCAAGGTCAAGGCCTGACAGATTTGTCTGATAAAGACAAAATGAGCCACTATTAGATTCAATGAGTTTACTACTTACATAAACAAGGAAGATTATGTAAGGAAGATTAGCCAAAGGTTTCAGCTCCTTGTGTTCCTTGTCTCACACCCCAAAACGGAAAGGGCCAAACAACTGCAATATGGGTTGTGAGATACCCATTGCTAAGGAATCAATTCTAGAGGCAGCTAAGTGGTTTCATAGCCTGCAGCTCTATTCTGAGGGGGCAGGACAGAGTCTCTGAACCCAGGAGAGGATGGGAAATTGTCTTTCAGAGGAGAAAGGGAGATCACTCAGAGATCTTGTCACAGGCCTCCATCTTCTTATGTTCCGGGAGAGCCACAGACACTTCTACCGTGCCTCAGATTAGCTGTAGTTCAAGTGTCTGCCAGTGGGGCCTAGGTGGCACATGCAAGGTCATCAGGGCAACATCATAGAGCTACTGCCCTATGTTGCTTTTGCCCACAATAGCTTGTGTAGAAAAATAAAATTTTTTGTTGGGAATTGAAACCGTCTATACTCACATTCAGTCTTGACACTGAGAACTGAAATCACACTTTTGTGTCTACATTGACATGGCTTTGCGATTCCACTGTCCTTGTGAGTATTATTTTACTTTTCTAGGAGTTTCCTTGTCCAGGCAAATGGTTTACTTGTCCATTATGGGGACTTCCTAAAAGACCCACCCAACTGTTCAATGGAAAGCAGTCAGAGATAGTTGGCAACCTAGGATTCTTTGAATCCCCCCACTTCAAAATCTTCATCTTGTTATTTCTGCCAATCCCCAATTGTTGTGTCATGATCTTTACTGAGTCCTAAGTTGGCCCTTGCTTTGAAAGACCTACCTTAAAGCAAACTTTTCAATAAGTCCTTATCTTGCCTTCTCCCTCTAAGACACTCTCAAAGCCTTGCGAAGCGGGTGTTCTCCTTTAGGGCCATAAGCTGTGCATAATCAACAGGTTGTGTTGGTAACATTTGGGGAGCTAGAATTAGACAGTATAATTAAATCCATACATTTTCCTCTTATGATTTATAACATGAGCACCTTATTTAAGATGTTGTTTCCAATATGTAACCCAATTATATTCTGAATATTGTCTTTTAGACTATATGCAAAGATATTCTCATAGGTTAATAATGATCAAAACAGAAATAAAATTGAGACTAAAGAAATAACGTAATATCAATAATACAAAATATGGCTTTTCAGAAAATGAAAAACCAACAAATTTTTAGCTGGACTAAATAAGAAATAAAGAGAAAGGATTCAAATACATAACATAAGATATGAAAGTAGAGACATCACAACTGATAGAACGAGAATACAAAGGATTCGTACAGATTATCATAGAAAACAATATACCAATAAATTAAAAAACCTAGAGGAAATGGATAAATTCCTGGACACAGACAACCTCTGAATATTGAACCAAGAAACAAAACAGACAAGACCTGAATACACCAATAATGAGTAATAAGATTGTATCAGTAATAACAAGTCTCTCAGTAACAATTTATTTTATTTTATTTTTTATTATTATACTTTAAGTTCTAGGGTACATGTGCACAATGTGCAGGTTTGTTACATATGTATACATGTGCCATGTTGGTGTGCTGCATACATTAACTCATCATTTACATTAGGTATATCTCCTAATGCTATCCCTCCCCCCTCCCCCCTCCCACAACAGGCCCCGGTGTGTGATGTTCCCCTTCCTGTGTCCAAGTGATCTCATTGTTCGATTCCTACCTACGAGTGAGAACATGTGGTGTTTGGTTTTCTGTTCTTACGATAGTTTGCTGAGAATGATGGTTTCCAGCTGCCTCCATGTCCCTATAAAGGACACGAACTCATCCTTTTTTATGGCTGCATAGTATTCCATGGTGAATATGTGCCACATTTTCTTAATCCAGTCTGTCACTGATGGACATTTGGGTTGATTCCAAGTCTTTGCTATTGTGAATAGTGCTGCAATAAACATACATGTGCATGTGTCTTTATAGCACCATGATTTATAATACTTCGGGTATATACCCAGTAATGGGATGGCTGGGTC
>NW_016804694.1:6141939-6216373 GCF_001698545.2 Rhinopithecus bieti
AAAGTTGAATATTGGCCCCCACTCTCTTCTGGCTTGTAGAGTTTCTGCCGAGAGATCTGCTGTTAGTCTGATGGGCTTCCCTTTGTGGGTAACCCGACCTTTCTCTCTGGCTGCCCTTAACATTTTTCCCTTCATTTCAACTTTGGTGAATTTGACAATTATGTGTCTTGGAGTTGCTCTTCTCGAGGAGTATCTTTGTGGCGTTCTCTGTATTTCCTGAATTTGAATGTTGTCCTGCCTTGCTAGGTTGGGGAAGTTCTCCTGGATAATATCCTGCAGAGGGTTTTCCAACTTGGTTCCATTCTCCCTGTCACTTTCAGGCACACCAATCAGACATAGATTCGGTCTTTTCACATAATCCCATATTTCTTGGATGCTTTGGTCATTTCTTTTTACTCTTTTTTCTCTAAACTTCTCTTCTTGCTTCATTTCATTCATTTTTTTTTCAGTCACTGATACTCTTTCTTCCAGTTGATCAAGTCGGTTACTGAAGCTTGTGCATTTGTCACATAGTTCTCGTCTTGTGGTTTTCATCTCTATCAGGTCGTTTATGGACTTCTCTGCATTGGTTATTCTAGTTACCCATTCTTCCATTCTTTTTTCAAGGTTTTTAGTTTCTTTGTGCTGGGTACGTAGTTCCTCCTTTAGCTCTGAGTAGTTTGATTGACTGAAGACTTCTCTCAACTCGTCAAAGTCATTCTCTGTCCAGCTTTGTTCTGTTGCTGGCGATGAGCTGCGTTCCTTTGGAGGGAGAGAGGCACTCTGATTTTTTTAATTTCCAGCTTTTCTGCCCTGCTTTTTCCCTATCTTTGTGGTTTTATCTGCTTTTGGTCTTTGATGATGGTGACATACTGATGGGGTTTTGGTGTGGGTATCCTTTCTGTTTGTTAGTTTTCCTTCCAAGAGTCAGGACCCTCAGCTGCCGGTCTGTTGGAGTTTGCTTGAGGTCCACTCCAGACCCTGTTTGCCTGGGTATCAGCAGCAGAGGCTGCAGAAGATAGAATACTGCTGAACAGCAAGTGTTGCTGTCTGATTCTTGCTCTGCAACTTCATCTCAAAGGTGTACCCAGCCATGTGAGGTGTGAGGTGTCAGACTGCACCTAGTGGGGGATGTCTCTCAGTTAGGCTACTCGGGGATCAGGGACCCACTTGAGCAGGCAGTCCGTCCATTCTCAGATCTCAACCTCTGTGCTGGGAGAACCACTGCTCTCTTCAAAGCTGTCTGACAGGGACATTTACATCTGCAGAGGTTTCTGCTGCTTTTTGTTTAGCTATGCCCTATCCCCAGAGGTAGAGTCTACAGAGGCAGGCAGGCCTCCTTGAGCTGCAGTGGGCTCCACCCAGTTCGAACTTCCCAGCAGCTTTGTTTACCTACTTAAGCCTCAGCAATGGTGGGTGCCCCTCCCCCAGCCTTGCTGCCACCTTGCAGTTAGATCTCAGACTGCTGTGCTAGCAATGAAGGAGGCTCCGTGGGCATGGGACCCTCCAGGCCAGGCATGGGATATAATCGCTTGGTGTGTCATTTGCTAAGACCCTTGGTAAAGCACAGTATTAGGGTGGGAGTTACCCAATTTCCCAGGTGTTGCATGTCTCAGTTTCCCTTGGCTAGGAAAAGGAATTCCCTTCCCCCTTGCACTTCCCAGGTGAGGCGATGCCTCGCCCTGCTTCAGCTCTCACTGGTCGGGCTGCACCTGCTACCAGCACCTACTGTCTGACACGCCCCAGTGAGACGAACCTGGTACCTCAGTTGAAAATGCAGAAATCAGCCGTCTTCTGTGTCTCTCACACTGGGAGCTGGAGGCTGGAGCTGTTCCTGTTTGTCCATCTTCTCAGTAACAATTTTTTAAAAGCCCAGGCTCAGATGGTTTCACTGCTGAATTCTGTTGAGGTTTTAAAGAAAAACTAACACAAATTCTTCTCAAATTACTCCAAAATATTGAGGGGGAAATAATTTTTCCAAACTAATTCTATGAGGCCAGCATAACCCTGAAATCAAAGCCAAATAAGGACACAACAATAAAAGAAAACTACAGGACAATATTCCTGATGAGCCAGATGCACAAATCCTCACCAAAATACTAGTAATCCAAATCCAACAGGAAATCAAAAAGATCGTATGCCATGATCAAGTGAGATTTATCCCAGGGATGCAAAAGTTGTTCAACATATGCAAACCAATAAACACCATACCGCTCATCAACAAAATGAAGGACAGAAACCATATGAACATATCAATAGATGCAGAAAAAGCATTTGATAAGGTAAAACATGCCACCATGATTAAGATTCTCAATAAATTAGGTATAGAAGGAAAGTACTGGCCGGGCGCGGTGGCTCAAGCCTGTAATCCCAGCACTTTGGGAGGCCGAGACGGGCGGATCATGAGGTCAGGAGATCGAGACCATCTTGGCTAACACGGTGAAACCCCGTCTCTACTAAAATACAAAACTAGCCGGGCGAGGTGGCGGGCGCCTGTAGACCCAGCTACTCAGGAGGCTGAGGCAGGAGAATGGCGTAAACCCGGGAGGCGGAGCTTGCAGTGAGCTGAGATCCAGCCACTGCACTCCAGTCCAGGCCACAGAGCAAGACTCCGCCTCAAACAAAAAAAAAAGAAGGAAAGTACTTCAACATAATAAAGACCCTATGAGACAACACATAGCTAACATAATATTGAACAGAGGAAAGCTGAAAGGCCTCCTTTAAGATCTGGAACAAGGAAAGAATGCCCATTCTCACCACTCTTATTCAACATAATACTGAAAGTCACAGGCAGGGTAATTAGGCAAGAGAAGGAAATAAAGGGCATTCAAATTGGAAAAGAGAAAGTCAAATTGTCCCTCTTTGCACATGACATGATTGTATATACAGAAAACCCTTAAGACTCTTCCAAAAAACTCTTTGGACTGATAAATGAATTCAGTAAAGGTGCAGAATGTAAAATCAACATTAAAATCAGTAGTGTTTTTATGCATGAACAATAAACTAGGTAAAAAAAATCAAGAAAACAATCCAATTTACAACAGCTACCAAAAAATACCTAGGAATAAATTTAAGCAAAATTGTAAAAGATCTCTACAAGGAAAATGATAGAACACTGATTTAAAAAAAGAAAAAAATACAGAAGAGACACAACATAATGGGAAGATATCCCACGTTCATGGATTGGAAGAATAATGTTAAAATGATCATATTACCTAAAGTGATCTATGGATTCAATGAAACCCCTATCAAAACACCAATGACATTCTTTACAGCAATAGAAGAAAAACTTTAAAATTCATATGAAACCACAAAAGAACTCAAATAACCAAAACAATATGGAGCAAAAATAACAAAACTGGAGGCATCATACTACTTGATTTCAGAATATTTTATAGTATAGTAACCAAAAAAGCATGATACTGGCACAAAAACCAATATATAGATTAATAAGCAGTATGGAGAACCCAGAAATTAATCTACCTATCTACAAGCAACTGATATTTGACAAAGGCACCAGTAGCATACATTGGAAAAAGGACAGTCTCTTCAGTAGATGGTACTGACAAAAGTGGCTATCCATATGCAGAAGAATAAACCTAGATCCCTATCTCTTAGCCTATACAAAATCAACTAAAAATGCATTAAAGAACTAAATGTAATCTTACAGCTATACAACTACTAAAAGAAAACAGGGGAAATTCTTCTGTATATTGGCATGATAAAAGATTTTGTGAGCAAGACTTCGAAAGCGCAGCAACAAATACAAAAATAAACAAATGGGATTACAAGAAACTACAAAGCTTCTGCATAGCAAAGTAAATGATTGACAAAGGGAAAAGATGACTTATAAAATGGGATAAAATATTTGCAAACTATACATCTGACAGAATATATGTATATTATCCAGAATACACAAGAAACTCAAACATCTCAACAGAAAAAAAACACACAAACAATCCAATTTTAAAAAGTGCAAATGACCTGAACAGACATTACTTAAAAGAATATATATACAAATGGCCAATAAACATGTTTTGTCTTGACATCACTAATCATTAGAAAATAACAAATCAAAATTATAATATCATATCATCTCACCAAGGTTAGAATGGCTGTTATCAAAAAAGACAAAAAAAAAAAAAATGACAAATGCTGACAAGGATGTGGAGAAAAGGGAAATCTTTATACTCTGCTGGCAGGAATATAAACTAGTATGGACTCTATGGATAGCAGTATAAAGGTACCACAAAAATCTGCAAATGAAACTATCATATGATCTAGCAATCCCACTACTGGGTATGTATTCAAAGGAAGGAAAATCAGTATACTGAAGCAATATCTACACCACCATGTTTATTGCAGGACTAGTCACAATCGCCAAGATGGGGAATCAACCCAAATGAAAAATGAACAGATAATGAAAATGTGACATAAATGCACAAGAGAATATTATTCAGCCATAGAAGAATAAAATCCAGTCATTTTAACAATATGGATGACCCTGGAGGGCATTATGTTAAATGAAATAAGGAGGAACAGAAAGTAAAACGCAGCATGTTCTTACTCAGATGTGGAAGCTAAAAATGCTGATCTCATGGAGTAAAGAGTAGAACAGAGGTTACTAGAGGCTGACAATGGTAAGGAAAAGGGTAAGGGGGATAGGCAGAGATTTGTTAAAGGATACAAAATTACAGCTAGAGAGGAAGCATATGGTCTAGGTGTTCTATACCACTGTTGCATGACTATAGTTACAATAATATATTATATATTCTAAAATAGAGAGAGGATATTGAATATTCTCAACACAGAGAAATGATAAATGTTTGAGATGATGGATATGCTAATTATCCTGATCTGAAAAGTCTACATTATGTGTATCAAAACACTATGTATTCCCACAAATATGTACAATTATTAGGTGTCAATAACAAAAACAAATAAAAAGTAAAGAGTAAATTAATGAAAATTGAATAAAAAATAAACATTCAGTCCCTCAGTTACACTTGCCACATGACAGGTGCTCAACAATTGCATGGCTACTGGCTACAATGATGGACGGGGAGCGAGAACATCTCCACCATCACAGAAAATTATATAGGATGTTACTGCTACATATAGGATGGCATGCTTCATTGAGGCATAGACTTCTGCCTCAGTATAACTGGCCACCTAACAAAGCATTCAGCTCCTTACTATAAATTTATCTTCTTATTAATGCAGATTAAACATCTTACAGCACAACATGCTTTGACACCTCCTGAATGCTTTGGTTGATAGTTTTTATTTCTTTAAAGTAGTTTTTCCTCTGAAAGGGAAAAAAATTGTATTTCTGATCTTTTGTCTCAAGGAAAGACTTGCTATTTTTCTTCGTCTTCTTCTTTGTGTGTGTGTGTGTGTGTGTGTGTGTGTGTGTGTGTGTGTGTGTGCACCTCAGGCTCTTTGTCCTTTATCCCCCGAGTCTCCTCCATAAGGGTCGTATCTTTGGGCCTACCAGTGCAGGCCATTTGGACAGATGATGGGTACTGTCAGGGAGGCAAAACATCCTCTACCTTCTTAGGATCTTCATCTGAGAGCCTGTGAATTAAACTAACAAAAAGCAGATCAATAGGAGGAAAAGCATACAATTTTTATTAAGATTTATGTGCATGGGATTTCACAGGAAAGAAATGAAACTCAAATAAACAGTTAGAACAAGGGGTTCATAGACCATTTTACAATTGAAAAGGGGATCTGGGCTTCAAGGGGCAACCTATCTTTGGAAGCGACTAGGAAATCTATGGGGGGAACTAATGACAGACAAGGGCTAAATTAGCAAGATGTTTATGCAAACTCCTCTCAGTGTTGACTCTCCATCTTTTATGAGTGCTGTTCTACTCCAGAAGTGGGGACACATCCAAAAGGGAATTTTATGCTCTGATTATAGGCAGATATGGGGAGGGCAGAGAATTTTGCTTGGACCTGCTGGTTCACACTTGTCTTCAGCTCAAAATCATCCTTATGCTGAAGTGGCATATTTTGGGATAGGATATTCCAGAAACCTTAAGGACATACTGCCTGAAGTCAGGGTGGATGGAGCAGCTCTGTAGTGGGTATGCATTGGGTATGTGTTCAAGGACCAGGTTCAAATGCCCAGCACAGCTGTGACATTCTCTGTGAAATCTTGGGCATGTCCCTGCCGCACTCTCCAGCTCAAACTCCACAGTGAAAAGGGAAGGAGGCTGGAGATGTGCTCTGTGGCCCCTTCCATATCAGACCAACAAAAACACAGGGACAACACCACAGGGATGAGCAAGGCAGGGCTCTGGAAGTGAGAGAAGCTGTCCTGGCCCACAGGGAACTGACAGTGTGGCTGGAAAGGAAGAGTGTGCACTGTAGGGTAGCAGTACAACATGGCACAGTATCAGGAGCCATAGTGTGCACTCAGCCACTAAGTACTCATGGGCATGGGGATGTGCAGGCTGGAGTCATCTACATTAGCTTCAGCAAGAGGAGCTGCCATGTGACGCCACTCAAGTGAGGTTAGTTTACTGGGAAGGGGGCCAAGCACCAGCACAGTCTGAGGCAGGACCCGCATGGCAGGCAGTGCTGGGGCCATGACGTCTAGACATGTAGGAAGCTAGAGACGGTGGTAAACATCGATCATAAGAACTTAATGCAGGCAGAGGCCTTTTCCTGAGCCGAGAAGTCCAGTTAGACAAAGTAGCTGAGCTGCTAGGTCAGACAGTGAGGAGAGCACAAGGCCACGTGCAGGAAGTAGCTGGAGATCTCTGCTCCTTTTTTTCCCTCTTACTTGACTATCCTCCTCGTGCCTAATGACAGGTTGGGCTCCAGGCCTCCTGGTCCTCTTCCTCAGAAACTCCAAGTTCTCACCTCCTCCTGCCTCTTGTCCTTCTTCCTGGGGCTCCTGGGGGCTCTATTCCACAGCAGGACCAGGGACAAGTGGGTCTTCACAAGACCGGAATGCCCGCCCATTTTAGGGTGTTGAAGTGATCCTGTTATCTCAACAAGACACCATGAAGACTGAACGCACCGAGGGAGAGCTCGCTGATGTAACACTAAGGAAAAACCAGTCCTGTGAATTCCACACCTACAGGGACATATCCATGGCCACTGTGCAGAGCAGCAAGCAGACCTGGGATGAACAAATCCCTTGAATAGCTGCAGTCATTGCAGTCACTGTGCTTTACACCTAGCCATACTAAGATTTCTTAAAACTTTGCTGTTTGTTATGTATCAAGCGATTATTCATATGCTTTGGGTAAATCGTTTCTATACATATTAAAATTAATCTTTTACACTTAGAATGCTTTCAGATTCACTGAAGAGTTGTGTAAGTATTGCACACATCCCTGATGTGCTATGTTCAATGTCTTCTATTATTAATATAGTCCACTAGTATGCTATGTATCTCACAATTAATGAGTTGATATTGATACATTACTATAATTTTACAAAATTGATGAGTAGAACTCATGTATTTATAGTGCATGGTAGGATAGTTTGATGTGTGTATTAACTGTGAAATTACTAAATCAAGCAATACCACATACACTTAACTTTTTGTGGTGAGAACATTTAAAATCTACTCTCTATCATTTTCAAGTGTACAATTCATAGTTATGAACTGCACTCACCATACTGTGCAATAGATCTCTTGAACTTATTTTTTCTGTCTAACTTAAATTGTTTCTTCAACAATACCTACCCAGTCTGTCCAATCCCCAGCCTCTGTTAATGCTATTCTACTCTGTTTCTGTGGTAGATTTTATTAATTGAAGTCCCTTACTTCATCAGATTTCCTGCTTTTACCGTCATGTACTTTTCTGTGCTCCAGGATCCCACCCCAGGACACCACATTGTTTTAGTCTTCATGTCTGCTTAGCTTCCTACTTATCCATGCAGTTTCTGAAAAATTTCTTAGTTTTGATGGCCTTAACAGTTTAGAGGAATGCTGCTCAGGTATTTTGTAGAATGTCCCTCATGTGGAATTTGTTTGATGTTTTTCTCCTGGGGCTAGTGGCTTTGGGGAAGGAGTCTGCACAGCTAATTGCCCTATCATCACATCAAGTCAATGACACATTCTAACAACCAGAGTTATCCCTGTGGTTCTGCATCTTGGTTGCCTGGCTGCCACAGTAAGTGTGAGGTTTCTCCACTGTACATTTACTCTTCTCCTCCTTTCCCATGCTGTCCTCTGGAGGAAAGTCACCTGCACAGCCCATGCTTTAGCAGTGGGAATTTACACTCCCCCTTGAGAGCAGAACCTATAAGAGTTGTTTGCAATCTCTCTCAGTTCCTTCAGGCTGCTATGAGAAGATGCCTTAGACTGGGGACTTTATATATAATAGAAATCTCTTTCTCAAATTTCTGGAGTCTGAGAAGTCAAAGATGAAGGTGTCAGTGGATTTGTTATCTGCTGAGGGCTGCTCTCTGCTTCCAAGGTGGTGCTTTCTTGCAGGAACCTCAGTTGACTGAAGGTGTGAACACTGTCCTCACATGGCAGACAGGGCAAATCTGCTTCCTGCAATCTCTGGTATAAGGGCATTAATCTCATTCTTGAGGGTGACACCCTCATGACCAGATTTTCCCACAAGATCCCACCTCTTAATGCTATCACATGGAAATTAAGTTTGAATATACGAGGTGGAGGAACACTAACATTCTGAACACAGCAGGATCATTATACATGGGATATTTGTCTATTCTCCCACAGTTCTTTATTGAGTCATTTACTTACATCAGCATGGACTCCTAGAGTTTTAATATACACATTGGGTGGTAATCCAGTACCACTTGATTTTGTTGCTAGATAGTTCTCACTCTGGCCATTTTCTTCTACCGTACATTTTACACACATGTTGTTCTTTCATCCACTCATGTATTCATCCAACAAGCACTGATTGAGATGATCCCAAGCTCCCATAACTGATCCACTCCTGCCTGCCTTCCCCTCCAAATATCCCTGACCAGCACTCTCTTTCCTCCCTGCTCTCCTGGCCCCACCATTTCCAGGGTACATCTTATAATTCCTGGGATTAAAATTTGCCCTCTACAAAATGTCCCATGATCAAAACTCATCATCAATTCACCATGGCTGAGACCAGAAGGACTCAGGTGTCTGGTTATGCCTCCAAGTGCCCTGACCACCTATAGGAAGCGCATAGAGAGAAGGAAGGAGGGATGAGCCAGCTTTATTCACCAGCTTTATTCTTGGCCATCCTGAGAGCTGCCCCTAGCAACAGAGGAGCAGTATGATGGGCTGGAAGGCATAAAGCAGCAGATGCAGGGAGAAGTTCAGTAAAAGGCAGCAGAGCAACACAGGAGGGCTGAGGTGACCAGGCCCAGAGACGGACCCTGTAGCAGATGGCTGCTGTCCAGGCCTGGCTGCCCCTCCTCCCCTGGTCTGCAGAGCCCACCCTCCCAGGCCGACCATTTCAGTAAAGGCATTGACCTTCCTCAATTTTCCCAGATGAGAGACACTGGGAACCTGGGGCAGAATCAGGCAGAGCATCTGACTCCCTCTCCTGAGAGGACTCCCTTTTTTATCCTCTCCTCCACTGTCAGAAACAGATTTGGGCTGGAATGGCCTGGGAGGGTCCACACCCGCTGCTTCCACCTGTGCTGCTGCTGCTCCTGGCCTCAGGTGACATGGAAGGAAAGAGGGCAGGGGGTATAAGGAGTGGGATGAAGAATGAGTGGGGCAGGGAAGCAGCGTGGCTCTGTGACCACAGGACAGAATTTAGGGGCCCTCTTCCATGTGTGGGCATCAGAAGTAGTTCCCTCTCCCCTTCCCGAGCCTGTGATGGGGGAGGTTGGGTTCCTTCAGAGCTCTGACCTCGGTATCTTTCTGCAGGTTCCTGGGTAAACGGCGCCGTGTCTGAAGAACTTCACAAACACCCAGGACAGACCCTCCTCCTGCAATGCCAGTACTCACCCAAGACAGGACCCTATCAGTCCAAGACCTGGTGTCAGCAGACATCTCCAGATCAGTGTACCACACTTGCACCAGCTCCAAGCCCCGGACAGCAGTTCAGAAGTCTCGTTACACAATCTGGGATGAGCCCGACGCTGGCTTCTTCAACATCACCACGATTCAGCTGACACAGAACGACTCGGGATTCTACTGGTGTGGAATTTACAACACTTCCAAAAAAGTCATCACTGTTCTTAGAGATATCAATCTGGTGGTGTCTCCAGGTGAGCACTTTTCTTGAGGAAATACCTCTGTGCCACCCCCCAGGGACCTGAAGGAAATGTCATGCACCCCCTCCCATGCCTCTATCATCCCCCATCCTGCCAGGTCTTCTGCTCTGACCCGAGGGGAGCAAAGATCCTGTCCCTAGACATGGACTCTCACCTCTCCTTCACCCAGCACATCCTGGCCTCAACTGTTGGGAAGATACCCCCAGAGATCCCTGGACAGAGACACAGTCTCTCTGTCATTCTGCGTCTCTCTTTGTGTTACACAGGCACACCCACAACTCTTCTTTTCACACACACACACACACTAACACACACACACACACACAGTTCTGTTATGCAGATCTGAGGCACAGGACACTCCTGGCCTAAGACATCCTGAGGGTCTAGCTCTGGGCCCCTACCTCCTCTCATGTATGGGGTAGACCCCACTCTCTTCTGGGCCCCTGGAGAGTCATTGTCTGCTTTTTTCTTTAGCCCCAACAACGTCTCCTATGTGGACCTTCCCCCGGCTCGCAACAAGTACAGGTAGGTTGGAGGCCTCAGTGGGGGGAGATTAGAAGGGTCACCAGGCAGCTTGGGAGCCTCAGATTCAGGGAAGGGGAAACCAGGGAGGACTACCTCTGAGGACTGATCTCTTGGGGCCTGGGCCAGTGGGAAGCTACCTTCAGGGCCCACTGACTCCCAGGGAAAGAAACATGCACTATCTGATGTGATCAGAAGATCGCTATGTTCTCACGATGTTGGGGGGGGGGCCCTAGAGGGAAGTCCATATGGGACACCTTGCACACGTGTGTCCCAGCCCTCCTGCCACTGGCCTCCTGCCAGCATGGAGAGGACAGTGCCAGACTTAACTTTAGCTGGGTATGGAGATTTCAGGCCTCAGTTACCCTTAGCCTGAGGGACCCTTATGAGCTACCTCTGGTCCCTCTCCCTTTCCTCTCACACTTTTGGGACCCAATCCCATCCTTTATTCTGGTCCCCTGGGCAGCCACTGTCTTCTTTGTGTCCTCCTTAGTTCTGATCACTTCTCCAGAGGGGACCTCTAGCCATCCCTCCATCAATGGCTCTCAGACCAGGTAGGTCAGATATTTTAACAATGGGAGGGCGGTCTTGGGAAGGGAGGACCTGATTAGCTCCTGAAGCTTCAAATCAGGTCCAGGCATGCAAGGATCCTTCTCTGGTGGGTTGGGTGGGTTGGGGCATAGGTTACAGCGGTGGAGCCCCCAGGCCATGACTCCAAGTTTGGTAGAGAGGAAAGGGGAAGAGGATGCAGGTTGTTAACTGTGGAGGAACCATGGAAAAGACAGTTCAACATGGATTTCTGCAATGAGACAAAATGGAACCAGAAAATGTGGAAACTGGAGGCCATGTTGGTGTGTTGAAGGGTGAGTGTGAATAGAGTGACTGCAGCCTGGGGCAGATGGTGGCTGGAGATGTCAGCCAGAGAAAGATGAGAGGAATGCTCTTAAATTCTGCTTCTATCCTTGTAGTCATGGGTTTTGAGGCCATCACGGCCTCCCCTTCACTGTAGGAATAGGCTGCAATAGACTAGGTCACAGGTGCTCTAGGGGACCATGGGGCAAAGCCATGAGCGCTTGATGAAAATAGACAACCAACTGCCAGAGCATTTGCTCCCTAGCCTTCTCCTCCTGCAAACTCCAGTGCGGGTGGATTACAAACAGACTATCTCTCAGGGAGTTTGAAGGTGAAGCCCTAACCAGAGAACAAGCATGGCAGCTAATGGGGGTCCCTGGGGTCTTGTGCTCTAGGGCAGTGGTCCCCAAGCCTATTAGAAATTGGGCCATATATTAGGGAGTGACTGGCGAACCACTGAAGTTCATCTGAATTACAGCCTCTTTCCATAGCTTGCATTACCGCCTGAGCTCTGCCTCCTGTCAAATCAGTGGCAGCATTAGATTCTCACAGCAGTATGAACCCTATTGTGAACTGTGCATGCGAGGGTTCTAGGTTGCATGCTCCTTATGATAATTGAATGGCTAATGATCTGTCACTATCTCCCATCACTCCCAGATGGGACCATCCAGTTGTAGGAAATCAAGTTCAGGGCTCCCACAGATTCTACATTACGTTGAGTTGTATAATTATTTCATTATATATTACAACATAATAATAATAGAAATAAAGTGCACAATAAATATAATGTGCTTTAATCATCCTGAAACCATCTCAACTCTCACGTCCGTAGAAAATTTGTCTTCCACAAAACAGTTCCCAGGTGCCAAAATGTTGGGGACTGTTGCTTTAGGACTTTTCCTCTCATTTTAACCCTCAACAGCTAGAAGATTTAGTCTTCCGTTCTTCCCCATTACCAGATCCGTATCTAATATGCCCAGTGGAATCTGAATTCACAAGCCAAAATACCTAGGTTTCTTAGTAGAAGCACTACCTTAAAAGAATGGCAACACACCCAACAATAGAAACCTGTGAAGCAGAACTATGGGCACTGCCCATTCCCCCGGAACTTAAGTACCTGTGATCAGTCTGGCTAAAGGGGTGAGGGGAAACATGAACTATGTGGATCATGAGGACGATCCACTGGAAAAAAAGAGCCAAATACTAATCATAGTTGTGAAAAACATTATAGACCACAATATATGTGATGAAGGATGGTCATGGCTGGCCAGTGAGCTGTAAGAAGTTGAGGAATCCTCGCAGAAGTTCCTGGAAAGAACTGAAGATTTAAAAATCAAAGAGAAGTTAAGAGACATGAAGGAAAAGAGTAGATGTACTAATGTATGGGTATCAAGAACCCCTGAGGGAGATAAAGGATGAAAGAAAGAAATATTTGAAGAAGGAATCCAGGAAAGTTTTTCAAAATTATAGAAGAAAAGATCTCAAATTGAAAAGATTCATACATTGCCAAATTGGGGAAAACAGCCAACAAACACACAAAAATACCTCTACATCCATTATGTAAAAGGGAAGAATTTAAAAAGCAGAGGGAAATGTCTGAACGCTTTCAGATCACCTACAAAAGAATACGAATTAGACTTCTTAAGAGGAACACTAAAGAAGTCCATTGAGTAATATTTCTAAAGCACTAAAGAAAAACTTTGTATCCAGTGTTTTGTATTCAGCCAAATTGTCACTCCAATGTGAAATCATAAAACCTCTGGATTCTCAAGGTCTCAGAAGGTTTGCCACATGCAGAGATCCCCATTGAAAACAGTCCTGGAGGAAGGATTCAGCTAGGATGAAAAATAAACAATGGAGACGCTGCTAGAAGTGAGGGAGTAAGTGTCCCCAGTATCTTGGGAAAGTTTATTTTTATCTTTTTTAATTCACAGAAATGGCAGCTAAGAGCAAAATGAAGAACAAGAGAAAATACATTCATGGTCATTGAAAAATAACATTCTAGACCAGCAGTCCCTAACCTTTATGGCACCAGAGATTGGCTTCGCAGAAGACAATTTTTCCATGGACTTGGAGGTGGGCGGTGGTTTCAGGATGACTCAAGTGCATAACATTTATCGTGCACTTTATTTATATTATTATTACATTTTACTATATAATGAAATAATTATACAACGCACCATGATGTAGAGTCTGTGGGAGCTCTGAGCTTGTTTTCTTGCTACTAGATAGTCCTATTTGGGGGTGATGGGAAACAGTGGCAGATGATCAGGCATTTGATTTTCCTAAGGGACGTGCAACCTAGAACCCTCACATGTTCATAATAGGGTTCATGCTACTACAAGAATGTAAAGCCACCACTAATCTAACAGGAGGCGGAGCTCAGGCAGCGATGAGTGCGATGGGGAGGCTGTAAATACTATGAGGCTTCCCTTGCTCACCAGCCACTACCCTCCTGCTGTGCAGCCAGATTCCATATATTATGTATGTTTTATAAAATACAGTATTCATAAATACAGTGTATAGGTGCACATATATATGTTTATAACCCTCTACATAATAAAAACAGATAGTATACATTCTTTCAAATACATGGAATGTATTTACAAAAGGACACCTTGTATGAGGACATATAAGAAGCGTGAAGAAATTCTAAAGAATCAGTATGACACAGAATATATTCTCCAAACCTAACGCAATGACATTAGGAATGCATAAGAGAAGTAAAGATAAAATAGCACTTTTCAAACTATTTACTAATACATTCATATATGAATGTTTAAGTATGCAATAACTTATAATATGACCACTATATATCAAAAAGTATGAGGCATACAATATTAGGGAGTAATCAGTACCTTTGAATACATTTGTTGGAAAACATGAAAGCTTTCAAATTAATGAGCTAAGGAAGCATCTCAAGAAGATGGAACATGAGCTTCAGAGCAAGCCCAAAGAATCATGTAATTAAACGATTGAGAAAGGAGATCACAGAAATTCATAATTCGTTCTTTAAAAGTTTACTAAGATAGACATGTTCTTGCCAAGACAAAAGAAGATAATGAATAAACAACAAATCAAAGAAAAAGAAGAAAATAACCACACACTCATTCTACAGAGATTTTAAAATAAATAAATCCTGAATAAAATCTTGTTGTTTTAAATCCTAGAAGCACACAATTTCCTAACAATATAAACTGCCAAGATTAACACAAGAAGAAACAGATTTCAATAGATGAATAAATAGGAAACCTGAAATGGTTGATGAGACCCTTCCTTACAGAAAATTCAAGACTCACATGGTTTTCAGGAAACCCAATTTTTAAAGAAACATTTGATTTATATTTCATACTAGATGTTGCAGAAAATAGAAAAGAAGCAAAAACGGCCCAGGTCATTTGAAGAGGTTAGTGTCATCAAAATCTCAGAACTAATTAAAGGGGATACAAAAAAATTACATTACAGGTTCATTTATCTGATGCACATGAGGTCAATCCCCAAATTACCATTAGCTAACTGAATTCAAGAGTGCATTGAAAAGAAGACTGATTATAACCAAGGAGAGTTTTATCACAGAACAAAAAGGATTGTTCAACTTTACAAAATCTATTAACACAAGTCAACCAAATTCATAAACTACAGGAAAAAAAGTCAACTGCTGCACAAAAAGCATTTGGGAATATTCTGCACGTTTGTATTATATGAAAAGGCTCTTAATAAAATAGAAATAAAAACAGAAAACTTGGTAAAGATTGTACACCAATGATTACAATAAAGATTACTTATTGGAGGTATAAACTCAAATTAAGGATTTTCACAGCTACCATAAATGTCTTCTAAAATATTAGAGGTTCTGATCAATGCTTGAAGGAAAGCAAAACAGGTTACAAGAAAGAAGATTAGACAAGAAGAGGAAAAACTGTCATGACTTGCAGATGATGGGATCATCTACCTAGAAAAAGAATGAGAAACAACAAACTATTAGATGTCACAAGAGAGTTTAGCAAGGCTGCCAGAGACAAAATCAACTGACATACATTACAAATAGATTGCTATGAGGAATAATCATTTAGAAAAATAAGATAGTTTTCATTATAGTCACAGTCTATAAAGTTTCTAGAAAGAATTAATTTAACCACGACCTATTTGGAGAAAAGTATAAAATGCTAAAAAATGACACGTGATCTGAATAAATAGAAATAATCCATGACTTTGGAAGAGGCAGTAACATTGTAAAGATGTCAATTTCTCCCAAATTAAAGAGTCTTCAAATGTAATCCCAAACACAACTTGTTTACTTTTGTAAAGAACTTGAAAAATTTACTCTAAAATTATACAGAAAAAAAGAATATACATGAGTAGCTAAGTCAACCATGAAAAGTGAAAATAAAAGAGCTCACTGACTTTACTATATATTAAGTAACACTGAAGCAGAAAGTTACTGAGGCTACAAGAGAAAAGCAGATTTGCTGGGACAGGGTATTCCTAGAATCAGAGCTAGGCAGGCCAGGAGTGGGGACTACACAGAGGGGACCAGGGAGGACCCCTGGGACCAACAGACAGGAGGTCTAGGTCTGTGTTGTCACTGCTCCTAAGGGTCTGGTCAGGTCCTGTGTGGTCTCTAGGCCTCATTCCCTCAGGTGTGATATCTTGGCTTGTCTTGAAGATGCACTTGGCTCTGATTCCAAAGAGGCTCCTGATGGTCCGGTCCTACCTGACCTGGTTAGGGAGAATTCCTCCTCCCCTGGCTCTATCCCTCCCCTTCCCTGAACTCCAATCCCTTGTTCTTCCCCTGGCCAGCTTTTTCCTCCATTCAAGACTTTGAGGTTCCTTCTGACCGGATCCCCTCTCAGTCCCAGAGACCTCTGTGGCTCCTGCCCCACGCCCCTGTGTCATAGTCAGTTCAGGGTGAGCCCTTCTACAAACAGCTTCAACCACAAAGGGCCTGCCTGGCTTAGGGACACCACAGGAGGTGGTGACATTCTGGCCCAAGTCCGTCCTCCTTTCTCCTTCCTCCCTGTAGGAAATCAAGTGCCCCCGCCTGCCTTGGCTCAGGTGGCCCCAGTTTGCTGGTCTCTGTGCTGTGTGGACTCCTCATGGCCAAGGGCCTGATGCTGTGAGTCCTGTTTGTGTTCCTGACCTGCAGGTGCCACAGGTGAGAGGGGCCTGGATTTGGTCTGGGGGGCAATGGAGCTGGGGCCAGATTCTGTTCCTAGAAAGATGGCTAGGAAGAAGCAGCCAGATCACAGAGCCAGGAAAAATGACAGCTGGGAACAATTTAAATATCTGTTTCCTTGCAATCTCTGCCTTCCTGCAGACGCAGACCTTAGAAAGAGACAGAGGCTTTCTGGGAGTCCCATCCCAGGGCTCTGCCTGTGTCTCTGTCCTAAGAGGAAAAAAGACCAGGAGGACAAAGCTGAGAGTGCCTGGGTAGAAGGTTTAGGAGACAGGAAGGGAAAGGGAAGGTAGCAGGGGACTGGGAGAAGTGGGGGGAGGGGCGGGAAAAGGAGTAACAGGTAACAGGGACAGGGTGAGACAAAGGATCAGAAAAACATCACTTCCATTCATGACTTTCCCCCTCTTGCCCCGTCTCAGGACAGCCGTGACGGAGGTTTCTGATTGTCCCAGCACAGTCTTGTCCCAGGACCCTTAGGTGCATGAGCCACAGCGTGGATCCAGGATGAATCCCAGTTCTTCCCCTGCCCAGCTATTGGGAGCTGCCCTAAGCATCAGGCCCCACCTCCCCGTGAGGAAAGGCCAGCACTAAGCCTGTTGGGGAGAACTTTCAGCTCCGTATCTCCCCGGTGGTGATCCCTCACCCCTGCCCGGAACCCTTTTAGATCTACTTCTGCTGACCTGCCTTCTGCCATTGGGAAGACCTGGGGCGGGGGTTTCTGCATCCGGGTCAATGCCCCAGCTCAGCATCTTCAGCAGCGCCTGGTCTCCTCTCCAGCACTCTTCGGTTTTCTCAGCCCCGCCCGGGCAGGTCTCCAGGATTCCTCACATTTTCCCTGTTTGTTGCCTGTGGTCTGCCCGAGAGTCCTATGAATTTCCTCTTGTGCTTAATTAAATTCAGCCTCTGAACTGAAATGTGTCAGGGGCAACTGAGCAAGAAAGCAGGTGTATCCCCTCAACTTCCTCCCCTCCCACCTCGGATATCCTAAATGAGAGAGAAATGACTTAAAAATAAATGATAAAATTGAAACTAAGAAAGGCTGTAATCAGCAGACTGAAAGCTGAAGAAGATCTAGAAGTAAAAGAAAAAATTAGATGAGTTAAAATGACATGAGCAGGCGACTCAGTAGCCTAAAACACGACCCAGAACATTCGTCATAAATGGAATCTGATAATCTGGGGCCCAAATTCTGTTTACTTAACATGTGAGATTCATAGCCTAAAAGAGAAAATCAAGTCGAAATAACGATAATTGACGGTGGGTGAAAGATAAATGTTTTAGGGAAGAGAAGAGGAGCACACATTTATGAAGCAAGAATAGGTACAGTCATTTTCCAACTAACATCTAGTGAGACTGGGATTGACCACTCAGAATGGGGGTCCAGCATGAACAACCAGTTTGAGGTACCAGTGCATAGCAGCTGAATGCCAGCCCTGAAAAAGACCACTATAAATTGAGCACCATTTTCTTTTGCTCTTTTGGGGACGGGACATCAAACAAAAGTCTCTTCATGTATATCTCAGCTCCTGCCACATGATCATCACCTATCTGTGAGAGGCGTCACTTTTGCTTTGTTTCTTTATTTTTTTAATCTTCACTCCTTATTTCCACTTGCCTTCCTCTCCGAGGCAACCACTCTAATGCATTTGGCATGTAACTTTAAATTTGAATGTATTCTTATAAAACACAGTATTTTTTTTCTGTGACTATGTTTAAACTTACTTAGAAGAAATCGTGATAGACCTTTTTCATATGCTTGTCTTACTCCTTGCTGGGCGCATATACACAGTCCACTTTTTTTCAGTGCTTATTCCATTGTGTACATATCCCATAGTGCATCATTCCGAACCCAGCGTGCATGTGCTTTTTTGCCTTCACTTCTTTACATCGTAAATAATGCTGTGATGAATACCCTCCTTCACGTTCTCTTGTGGAATCATCTGAGACTTCCTTTAGGATTTATACACAGGTGGCATCAGCTGGGTTGTAGGATCTCAGACATCTAATTAATACTGCCAGCTTGTGTTGCCTAAACCAAGAATCTAGACACTAGCGATTATGTGTTTTCTCTGAGTCTATGTGAAGCACATAGCACAACCCTTGGAATGATATTGCCAATAAAAAAAAAAATGGACGGCAAAAATAAATGTAGCTGAGTGATGCTACGTGGGGCTAGATATATGATTATCTCTACTTTTGTGTATGCTTGGAAATTTTCATAATTAAAATGATACCTAAAATTAAACAATTGTGTCTTGAAGCCACTGCTATTTGGTTTTCAGTCGTATGTGGCTGACCCCAATCCTTTCTTGATTTATTGAACTTTTACAACTGCAGTGGGTTGGGAAAAGTTCACTTGTAGTATGGAAATATTGAGCTTCACTTAAAGAGCATTGGTAGTGGGATAAAAATGGACTAAATAAAAATAGGTCTTCTTTAATCAGATGCTAAGAGCTAGCATTTAGCTATAACTTTTAAATATTTTTTCTTAACATCCTTGGCCTCAAAATTGTCATAATTCCCTTAACCACAATTTTCAAGCAGGTGGTAAATTCTGTCATAAGGTAACATCTAAAAAAAAGTATCTTTCTTTAAAATTTTGAACATTTTTTATTGTTTTCTTATCTTCATAGTGTTGCTATGGAAATGTCTGATAATAATCTGATAGTTATTCATCTTTACTGACCAATTTTATCTCTGGAACATTTTATAATTTTCTTTTGAAATTTTATTATAATGTGTTTAATGTGGGGTAATTATCCGGTTTTTTTTTCTTTTCTTTTCTTTTTTTTGGGGATGGAAAAAGTGGGATAAGATTCAGGGAGTGGTTGGGAAGCCCGGTGACAAAAGGCAGAAAGAGGGAAGGAGCAGGGAGCCAAAAGCCTACATCACCTGGTATTCCCAGGCGGAATCCCATCCATGTACTAACCAGGCCGACCCTGCCTGGGTCATGCCTCGGGCGCGTTGAGGGTGGTATGACCATAGAGGGCAGCAGTGGCCCCTGGCTGCCCCAACAGCCCGCGGTGCTGCAGTGGCGGACCCCCACAAGGAGGTCCCGGGCTCCCACGGGCACACAGGTGGGTAGAAAAGGGGGAGAAGAGTCAAGGGGTGTTTGGGAAGCCCGGCGACAAAACGAGGAAAGAGGGAGGGAGCGGGAAGCCAAAAGCTTAATTATCCATTCTATTTGGAATTCTCTGAACACATTCAATCTGATGTCTTACATATTTGTTTAATTCAGAAAAATCCTTGGTATTATTTTTTCAAGTAGTTCTTCTACTCCATTTACTCCTTTTTCTCCTTTAGGGACTTCTTTGAGGAGATATTGACATTTCTATTTCTATCCTCCACACCTCTTAATGTTTCTCTTACACTTTCTATCACTTTATTCCTTCCTACTGCCTTTAGGGAGCTCTCCTTGACTCTTTCCCTTATGTACTCATTCTTCTGTTAGTCATTGCATTCAGAGTTTTCTTTCCACAATGATCATTTTCTTAATCAATATTTCTAATTTTTTCTTCTTCATTATTGCTTGCTCCTGTTTTATGCTTCTAATATTGTCCTGAGAATATCTACTATGCTCTGAGAATATCTACTATGCTTCTTTAAATCATTGTTCTCCCACTGGTTCTGCTTTCTCTGTAATAGATTATTCAATTTGTTTCTCTATAAGAAATTTGTTCAATTTGTTGTCTTTTATAGCATTTGGTAATTTTTCTTGTGTTCTCATCTTTCATTCCCTTCCCACCCCTTTTTTTTGTTTTTTTTGAGGATCAATGAATTACTACAGATTTCACTACCTAAGGAAGCCCCAGAGGTAAATAGAGTTGATGAGTTTGCCATAAACCATCCAAATATATAGATACACTTACTATATCACAAAGATAGCCATTCACATCAATGAGTTTATTTAACAGTGAAAACAGCATATATTTAACTATTTGGAAAAAATTAAATGCTACCCTCTTTTCATACTATAATCTAAAATAAATTTTAAATAGATCAAAGAATTAAGTGTTAAATGAGAAAATATTAAATAACTAAAAGAAATAACTCTATAAGGATTCAATTCTAGTAAGGACGGGCATAAGCAGCCAATATAAGAGACACAGAAATCATAGAGAAAAAAGGCTGAGAGATTTTCCAAAATTAAAATTTTAAAACTAATCTGTGTCCAAAGTAAGTCATAAAGAAAACAAACAAGAAAAGAACAAACTCAGTAGAGTTTCTTGGAATTAAACTAGAAATCAGTAGCAGAATAACAAAAGGATATTTGGGAACCAAAAACTATAATAACCAAAATTAAAAGCTCACTAGATGGACACTATAGGGTAGTAGAAATGAGAGGATATAATTAGTGAACTAGAAGACAGATCAAGAAATTTACTCAGACTGAACAAAGAGAAAACAGACTGAAAATAATTGAATAAAACCTCAGCTATCTGTGGTACATTACCACAAGAGCTAACTTTTGCATCATCAGAGTCCCAGAAGCAAAGGAGAAAAAGTGTGGGACTAAAAAATTATTCAAAGAAATGTCTAAGCTTCTCAAATTTGGTCAAAGACATAAAGTTACTGATCCAAGAAAGCTTTTGGGATGATGGCACCCTTCTCTCTTGATTATGGCATTGCATACCTGGAATTTTAGAACTGTTCATTAAAAAGGTGAATAGTACTGTATGTAAATTAGACCTTAATTTTTTAATGGGAAAAATAAATGTAAACAAAATACACTGTTATGTTAAGTCATTTTGAACATAAAAGTCTAATGTATACATATTTTTAATGACTTTGACCAGCGCTTCCAAATTTCCCTTAAGAAAGGTTGAATCCAGTACATACTTCCTCAATCAGTGAATGAGTATTTGATTCCTTGTACCCTTATCAGCACAGTGATCCCGAGGGTCAGAGTTTCGACGATCCCCGGCTCAGTGCTGGGCACACTGTATCAGTTTCATAGAAGCATGGATTGCAAATGCATGAAGCCCCCAAAGCAACTTACTGTTCTAATGGGGGAAGGGATAAAGGAACATATTGCGTGTGTTGGGGAGGGGAAGTGGCCTCTGAACTCAGGGAGCTCAGGAAGTTCTGAGACTGGGTGGGAAACATTGAAAAAGGAAGAGTGAAGAAGGAAAACAAAACACACCTGTGAGCTGAGAGGTCTCAGATGACAACTGTGTCTCATTCCTGTGCCCCCAGTGCCTACCTAGCCCCACGCATAGCAATGAGGTTGTGGGAATGAACAAATGAATGAATGAATAAGTGAGTGAATGAGTTAAGAGACTATAAAAGCTTAGGGTCAGCCGAGATAGACTTTGCTTGGAGCTTGGGGGTCCAACGTCAGTTTAAGATTGTGGCCGTGAGAGCTTAAGGACTTTTTGCTCTGAGTCCTGTTAAAATGAATGAAAATGGAGACCAGGCCTGAAGAGTCCCTGAGCAGACAAAACCAGTTAGGCCTCATAAGTGACCTCAACTTTGCTTGATTTGCAAACATCAGTGAAACTTAACTTGAGCTTTTTCTTGTAAATATGTATATTAAGGAAGAACAGAACTTGAGCTCAACCAGTCAGAAGATGCCAACAGGCTTATGTAGAAAACTAGGGTCTTTCCAACAGGATAGGCCAAATAAGGGAACTGTATAACTGTAACCAGTTAAATATTTTCTTCACTTTACTTGTCCTGTAGGAGTCTTCCCCTTGCATTACCCCAGTGGAGCTCGTCAACCTCTTCTGTTTGGAGCTGCCTGATTCATGAATTGTTGTTTGCTCAAATAATCTGTTTAAAATTTTATTGTGCCTCAGTTTACTTTTTGACAGTCCCATGTAAGGAGTAGAAACATGGCACTGGTGAGTAGGGGGAGCATACATAACCACGGGGGTTCAGCTGGATCCCCACACACTGAAGGAGTAGATGGCACAGGTACTGGACATCAGAAATCGATGCTTCTGATTCTAGGCCTTGGGGTAAGTAAAGGGTGTGGTCTTGGGCAAAGTGCTGGGTCATTTCCACTGGAGCTGGAAGCAGCACAGGCGAGACAGGGTTGAGCAGGGGGAAGTTGATGGGGCTTTCCTGCGTGCTGACAGAGGCTGGAGGCGGGGGAGGAAGTGGCTCTTGAGATGAGGTGGGTGAGCAAAAGCACTGTGGTGGCTTTAGGAAGCCTGCACAAGAGACTAGGAGTCTAGAAGGAGCTGGTGATGAGTAGAGACAACAGAAGGAGAGGCAGGAGAGGGATAGAGGAGAGGCATGGATAGGGAAAAGGAGAGGCGGCTGGAGGATGTATGAGACTGTGTGCATAGGCGTGTGTGTGTGAGAGAGAGAGAAAGCAAGACTGTGTGTAAGTGTGAGTATATGTGCAGTAACACCCATGTGTGAGAGTACAGGAACCCCTCCCACAACCCAAACTTTATGGGAAACCAAAAAGATTTCAAGTAAATCTGTAAGAGGTTATTTACAAGAGTGAACATGGCTGGGCATGGTGGCTCACACCTGTAATCCCAGCACTTTGGGAGGCTGAGGAGGGTGGATCACGAGGTCAGGAGATCAAGACCATCCCGGCTAACATGGTGAAATCCCATCTCCAATAAAAATACAAAAAATTAGCCGAGTGTGGTGGTAGGCACCTGTAGTCCCAGCTACTTGGGAGTCTGAGACAGGAGAATCGTTTGAACCCAGGAGGTGGAGGCTACAGTGAGCTGAGATCGCGCCACTGCACTCTAACCTGGGTGACAGAGTGAGACTCCATCTCAAAAACAAAAACAAAACAAAACAAAAATGAATTCCCTGGGAATCCCTGAAGACAGAGCTTGTCACTCTCCCATCAGACCAGAAAATACCATGAGGAGAGGGGCTGTGTCTGATGGAGCTCCGAGTGTAAGTGCTGCGTATCTTCCATTAGACCTGGGGCTCCCTGAAGGATATACCTGCCTCTCCATCGGACTGAAAGCTCTCT
The DNA here is from genome assembly GCF_001698545.2 of Rhinopithecus bieti. Lineage (NCBI taxonomy): Eukaryota > Metazoa > Chordata > Mammalia > Primates > Cercopithecidae > Rhinopithecus > Rhinopithecus bieti. The sequence continues at coordinate 6,165,621 of NW_016804694.1, forward strand.
GAGAGGGGGGCCTGTGTGTCCCCCATAATACTGGGAGCTAGCTGTTTTCAGGGCCCGTTTACCTGCCTTCAGGATGGGAAAAACTCCCTGAGGATGGGGTTATGGTTCCCCATCAGTCTGTGGTTTTCATGACAGCAGGACAATATCCACCTCGCCCTTCACCATGATCTTCAACCTTCATGATGCCTTCTTCCTCTCCTCTTGCCAGACCTTATTCAACAAGTCTTGTCTCTGCAGGCCCCTCTGCTGACAGCATATACACAAAAGTGAGGCTCCTCGAAGGGGAGACTCTGTCTGTGCAGTGTTCCTATAGTGCATCCAAATGCCGCATGGATGGCAAGGTTTGGTGCAAAGTCAGGAAGAAGAAGTGTGAGCTTGGCTCTTGCCCGAGTCTGGTGAAAGGTCCCCGCTACTTGCTGCAGGACGAGCCCAGGCCAAGGTGGTCAACATCACCATGGTGGCCCTTCAGGGCTCCAGGGACTCAGGGCCCGATACTGGGTGCATGCGCAAACCACCTCTGGACGCTGTACCCCTTGATGGGCATCCAGCTGGATGTGTCTCCAGGTGAGTAGCTTCAGGCATTGGGATCGGGTGGAGGGAGTGCCTCCCTGCCCCCACACCTCTACTAACAAGAATCAGAGATAATAAGGATAATAATCATCAATGGTCATGTTGCAGTGTATGTTTTCAAAGTGCCCTTATGGCACTATTCATGGCACTATTGTCCACCATTTTACAGATGAAGATAATGAGACCTGAAAAACCCAATGTGCCTCTGAGCCTTGTCTGGGGTTCCTAGCAGCTAGCAGGTGGCTTGAGATGAGGTTCACAAACTTGGCCACTGTCTGTGCTGTGTTTTATTCACTCATTGTTCCACATAATTCATGACCCCTATTATGTGGCAGGCACTATTCTAGGCTCTAAGGATACAGTAGCAAAACAGACACAATCTTGCTCTATAATAATTGCAAATAACAAATTTTGTAAGAAAAAAAAAAAAAAACACCAGTAAACAGGAAAGTAACTCAGTAATGCGGGAGCTGTGGAAGTACTGAGGATGAGAAAACACTTCCCTGAGCAGATGACACCAAGCTGACCCCTGAATGGTGAGTGTTCTCCAGCCCTGTTGAAATCTGGGTGCTTTGAAGGGCACTCTGTGGTAAGGGCTGCATGTACAAAGGTCCTGAGGTCAGAAGGAGCTTGGCTTGTATAAGAAAGGCCTATTTGGCTAGGCGCAGTGGCTCACGCCTTTATTCCCAGCATTTTGGGAGGCTGACGCGGGTGGATCATCTGAGGTCCAAAGTTTGAGACCAGCCTGGCCAACATGGTTGAAATCCTGTCTCTACTAAAAATACAAAAATTAGCTGAGTGTGGTGGTGCATGCTTGTAATCTCAGATACTCAGGAGGCTGAGGCAGGAGAATCGCTTGGACCTGGGAGGCGGAGGTTGCAGTGAGCCAAGATCGCGCCATTGCACTCCAGCCTGGGCAGCAGAGTGAGACTCTGTCTCAAAAAAAAAAAAAAAAAAAAAAAAAAAGCCAAGAAAAAAAGGCTTATTTAGTAGCTCCATATTGAGTGCGGACAGTGATTGACGAGGCTGGGAAGTCAAGCAGCCCTGAAGCCCATGAGATAAAGTTTGGGTGATTCTAAGTACAAGAGGAAGTTATTGGAGAGTTAAGAGAGGCGTGTCACAGCTTATTTTTAAGTATGTAGTGGCACTTGTCAAGGATGGACTAGGAAGGGTATGAATATGGGCAGAGAGGCCATTGTGAGCACAGTGGACAGAGTTGCATTCCAGCCTGGAGGGCGAGGCAACCTCTGTAAAACAGCAGTACCAGCCCTCCCAACATTTACAGGTGGAAAGCTGGTGCGGGAAAATATCAGCCAATATGTGTGCCATAGTAGGGGACAGTCCCAGGACAGCAACCTGGGAGTCTCGATTCTTCATCCAGGATGATCACCTCTATGGCATCTTCACCATCACCATGACTGAGCTCAGAGTAGAGGCCTTGGGATTCTATGGGTGTGGAATCTCTAAATCCCCTGAGATCTCCATTGTCAGAATCATCTGCCTGGTGGTATCTCAGGGTGAGTTCTGTCCCTTCTTATTTGTGGGTCTCAGAATTCCTGAATCACAAGGTGTTAAAGCTGGAGAGGATCCTAGAAATCTTCTCCTTCCACCTTCTCATCACTGAAAACTGGGGGCATGGAGAAGAAAAGCCCCTGGCCTAAGGTCACCTGCTGCTGAAGGGCAGAGCCAGCCCCAGAACACAGACCTGCTGGCTTTTGGTTCTTCCTTCCACATCATACATATTGCCCTTAACATTTTTGCTGCTACTAATAGGACTCCTCAATTTATTTGGAATAAGTGTAAAGCTTCCCCATGCTCAAGCACAAAGGGCTTAATGGTCCATTCCAGACATCCCTACCCTTGACCCTAACTCCCAGCATCCTCTCAAAGGGCTGTAGTCAAGACAGATCACTGAGTAATGGAGTTGCGGGGGAGAAATGTGACACAGGAGACAGCTAAACAATGAGGCTGACATGACACTTAGGGTATGAAGCTGGGAGGTGTAGTAGCCAGGGGCTCAGGGGACCTGGGTCCTCTCCCTGGACCTGCCCTTATCCATTGAGAGTCATTAAGCTTCAAAATGAGAAGTTAGGGGTCACTACTAATCCTAAGGCCCCTGGGGATTCCTCCTGAAATTAGAGTTGCCAAGCTCTCCTGCCTTTTTCTGTGATGGTCAGAAACAGTGGTGCTTTTTCCCTACTGCTGAGTGTGCCCAGCCACTTGGTCAAATGGGCACCTAGAGGACCCCAATAAGCTTCTCAATCTTCAACGCCCAAGCTTTGACTCAATGCCCATTCCCTGGAGGGCAAAGGGCTAAGCTAGGTCCTGGATGGGGACTCAAACGCCTTGAGATCCCATCCTGAGCTGGAGGAGCCCACAGTTGGGCCAGAAAAACAGCATGTGAGGAAGGGTTATGATGCAAGGTGGTAGGTGGCATTAGAGAAATATGGTGGATGGAAGATTAATGAAAGAGAAAGGAGGGAGAAGGTTTAAATTCCTAGCACCAGGGGAATTCTAAGCCTAAGGAAAACAAAGTACATATGGAATACATTAATAAAAGATAACTTATAAAGCAATATGACACAGGCATAGGTGAATCCAAGGTAGAATGAATAATATAAGGTAAAATAATCGAGGATTTATTCTTGAAGAAGTTGGGGGCATATGGATTGATGAAGAATAGCAGGCAAGTGCAGTTCCAATAAAGTGAATAGCCTGAATATTTATTTTTTCTTCCTTCTTTCTGCCTTTCCTCCCTCCCTCCTTTCCTCCTTTCCTTCTTCCTGACTCTAACCTAGGCTGATCATACACTATTCCTAGGTTATAGCAAAAGAAAACCCTGCTTCTTGGCCATGTCCGTTTCCTTCCTTAACTCCATTTACCCTAACACCTACCCATTCACCCACTCATCCATCTTTTCATCTACTTATTCTTCCTACATCCTATCCATCCCTCCACTCATCCATCTATTTATCCACCTACCCATTCATCCATCCACCACCCACTTCCAAATAGTTTATCCATTAAATCACCCACTTATCCATCCATCCATTCATCCAATGTGCCTTTTCACAGGTCTCTTAGGTACCCCTGCCTCCAATGTTAATCCTACTCAAAACATGCATCAGATTCCCACAGTTCTTCCTACTAGCACTAAGGTCCTGAACCCACTGTATACCAGCCCAAGAACCGTGACCCAGCCTCCACCCAAGTCAACTGCTGATGTCTCCACTCCTGCCCACAGTCAACACTAAATGTGGCAAATGTCATCAACTATGATTTCCCAGCCTCTGAGCCCTGGGTTTGGACACCAAGCACTTTGTTCCCCAGTCCGTGTGCTAAAAGGATGTGGGAGTGAGGGAAAGGGGAGGGTGGGGCAGGAACAGACTTGAGTCACTTTAGTCTGGGTAGAAATGTCCAGGGGAAGAAGGAGGTGGTGATGGAGAATAGGGGAGGCTCTCAGCCAGGCTGTCATTCTCCCTAGGTCACCTTCCTTGTTTTCTTGCAACCTGAGTATTAAAGAGAGGGAAATGGCATCTTCCCCAAATTCCAATGGAGCTCATCCAACCCCAGGGGCCTGATGAATAGTGGGAAAGGACTCTGAGTGAGGGACCCTGGATCTAGTGTCGGCCTGACTAACTGACTGTGACTTTGGGTGAGTCAGGAACCCTATCTGGCTTTAGCTTCCTTGTCAATTCAGTAGGCATGCTAGAAACCCAGAGCTGGAAGACATTGTCCACCTAACAGCTCTCAGCAGGAGCCACATGTTAGGACTAAATGCAATATTGGTTTTTACCTTGTTTATAGTTTTAAAAAAATACTAATATGTATGTTCTCATACACAGACCAATAGAATCAGAATTTCTGGAAAAGAAGCCCATCTCAGTATTTTTTAAAAACACTTCAGAAAGAAACTCAGAGAGGAAAGGACAAACAGACTGAGGAAGGAGAAAGAATAAAAACTCTTTCTTTTGAAATAAAAAAAAAAATTAATGCGATTTTTTTCCCTTTAAGAGGAAAATCTGCTTTAATTAAATGGAAACTATGATCCAAACTACTTAAATGTAAAAGCACATTGTGCTATAAAATGTTTAATCTGTATTAAGAAGCTAAATTTATAACAAGGAACTGAATGCTTTTTAACAGACTATTTATGTTGAGGCAAAAGTCTATAAAGCAGCATTTCCTATGATGGTGGAATGTTCTCTCTCCCTGTCCAACATGGGTAGCCACTAGCCATGCATGATAATTGAGCATCTGACCTGAGACAAGTGAGAGTGAGGGACTGCATTTCTGTTTATCATTTATTAATTAATTGTAAATAGCCACCTTGACAAAACTTTGGGAATGTTTTAAGGCAAGATTAGGATTTATTGAGAAGTTTGATTTAAGGTAGGTCTTTCAAAGCAAGGGCTGGGCTATGATTTAGTAAGGATCACGATCAAATAGTATTGCATTGGTAGAAACAATAAGATGAGGATTTTGAAGTGGGGGATTCAAAGAATCTTAGGTTGCCAACTACCTCTTAATGCTTTCCATTAAAGAGGTGATGAATCTTTCACGAAGTTCCTGTAATGAACAAGCAAACCATTTTCCTGGACAAGAAAACTCCCAGTAAAGTAATATTCACACAGACACCCGAATAGTAAAGTCATGTTAATGTAGACAGCAAAGGTGTGATTTCAGTTCTCAGTGTCAAGACTGAATGTGGGTATACACAGTTTCTATTCCCAAAAAAAAAAATTCTTTTTCTGACAAAATATATTGTGGACAAAAGCAACTTAGGGGAACAGCTCCATGATATTGCCTTGACAACCTTGCATATGCCACATAGGTCACACTGGCAGACACATGAAGTACAGGTAATTTGAAGCATGGCAGAATGCCTGCGACCCTCCTAGAACATAAAAGGATGGAGGCTTGTGAGAACCATGGCCCCGTAACTTCTCTGTCTCCCCTGAAAGACAGTTCCTCATGCCCTCCTGAGTTCTGATGAGGCCAGAGGCTCTATCCCATACCTCAGAATAGGGCTGCAGGTTATCTGCCTCTAGAGTGGACTCCTCAGCAGTGGAATGTCCCACAACTCATATTGCAGTTGTCTGGCCTCTTTTGTTTTGGGGTGTGGGACAAGACCCATGAGGAGCTGGCACCTTTGCCTAATCTTTCCCTTGTTGTCTATGTAAGTAATAAACTGACTGAAAGTAAAAGTGGCTCATTGCTGACATTGCGCCACTGCACTCCAGCCTGGCGACAGAGCAAGACTCCTTCTCAAAAAAAAAAAAAAAAAAAAAAAAAAAAAAAAAAAAGTGCTAATTGCATTATTAGCAGTCAAATCAGTCAGGACTTGGCTTTGGCGCAGCCTTGTCTTGTATGAGCTTGACAAGTGACAAATGACAGACTGAGACAAGATATTTGCAATTTCTAACATAGAATAATATCTAGGTTTTTTCCAAGATGGCTGCCTGGAAGCATTTTAACCACACCTCATATACTTAGAAGAACAAAATAGTGTGTAGACAATCACACTTTGAATACAATATCCAAGAGGGAACTTGAGAGTTCAACAGAAAAGCAAAAGAAAAGTCCAAAATCAAGGAAAATAGAAAGAAAACAGGAAGCTTGTGTAGTTGGGACCAGCTGGGAACCAGAAGAGACCCTTCCATATGAGAGAGAGTGAGTGAGAGTCTTTCTGTGATCCACTTTTCTGCTGGGGAATCATACAATCCAGGACATGGGAGAGCACCTTGACTCTCCAATCCCTGAATCTAACTTACGGAGCTGCTGGGAGACTGTGAGAAGAAACTTCCCCATGGAGGTAGCATGCCCTGGGTTTCACACCTTTCCTGAGACTTAAGAAACTGCCATTCTTGATCCTTGCTCTTAAAAAATTGTGTGTGGTCCTGGGAACCAGTGATGGCAGTCTTAGGCATTAGGGGAACTCAGGCTATAGCCTGCAGAACCAGGGCTTGAGTGGGGAATAGGTTCCCACAAACAGGACTAAGAAGTAAGCACAGTGTGAACTTCAGCTTCAATGCTGAAACAGGGTACACCTCCTCCCCAAAACCTGAGCAGGACGAGATTTGCTTCAGTGACTTGGTTGAGCTGGGCAGGGCCTCCTATAGCTCAGGGCTAAGTTACAGGCCAGGTGCAAACTGCCTGGTCTGACTGTAACTGGGTTTACTATGACAGCCAGGATATGGGAGGGAGCCCCACCAGGACTGGGGCATAAGAGGAATGCAAATCCTCAACCAGTTGCCAAAATCTGTGGCTACTGGGACCACCCCCACACTCCCTGTGGCAGGACCTCAGTGCAACAATGGTTGCCCCTCACTCAAGCATTTTTCCAGGGGCCTGAGTACTGCTCCATCCCCCTGTAGTAGCTGGTGCATGCACTCACCATTGGAGGGTCTGAGTATAGGCTTTCCTGGCCCAGTTGTGCCCAGCTTCATCCTACCTCCCACCCTGAGACAGAGTGCAGAATCCAGGCTTCTCTTTCTTGGGATCAGGGTTGTTCTGTCATGAGTTGCTCTGATGGCTTGTGTTGGTTGGCCTCCAAACAAGAGGCTGGGCTTTCAAGAGAGCCCCATCTGTGGTATTAGTAGGGGGATCCAAGTATGTCCTGAGTTGGACAAGGTAAGTATTTTGGTTTCTTAGGTGTTGGGTGGGGCCATAAAGTTCCCAAGAGTTTCTTTTTTGTCAGCTACCAGAGCACATAGAGAAATACCATCAGGTGGTGGAATTCCACTGCCTGCAATATCCTGGCTAGCCAAAGGTCCTGAGTCTGGGCTCAGACTCTCCTTGGGCAGAGCTTGACATAGCCACTGTGAAGGATGGTGGGGTGATTCTCAGGCCAATGGTGGCAGAGTTAAGTGGGTCTGGGAATTGAATTGTGGTGGCAGGTCTTTCTCATGCTGTTCTCATGACAGTGAATAAGTCTCACGAGATCTGATGGTTTTATAAAGGGGAGTTTCCCTGCCCAAGTTCTCTCTCTTGGCCTGCCACCATCCATGTAAGACATGATTACTCCTCCTTGCCTTCCGTCATGATTGTGACCTCTCCCCAGCCATGTGGAACTGTGAATCCATTAAACCTCTTTTTCTTCCCAGTCTCAGGTATATCTTTATCAGCAGTATGAAAATGGGCTAATACACCACATGATAACTTCACTGCTAGCATAACCAGCATTTGATAAAGCCAGCACACTAAACATATCTACAACCAAAGACTCTCACAGAGTATACTTCACTCCCCTTTCACCTCTACCAGACCAAGTGTTGGGAGACCTGAAGATGGGTCACATTGCAGGACTCTTTGCAGACATTCTCCAGCACCAACCCAGAGCCTGGTAGTTCCACTGGATGGCTACAACCAGAAGAGCAATAACAATCACTGCAGTCTGGTTCTAAGGAAGCCTCATCCCTAGGAGAATGGAGAGAGCACCACATCAAGGGATCACCCTGTGAAACAAGAGAATCTGAACAGCTGAACAGCAGGCCTTGAGTTCCAGATCTTTCCATTGAAATAGTCTACCCAAATGAGAAGGAACCAGAAAAGTAATTCTAGTAATATGACAAAACAGGGTTCTATAACATCCCCAGAAGATCACACCAACTCCCCAGCAATGGATCTAAATCAAGAAGAAATCTCTGAATTGCCAGATAAAGAATTCAGAAGGTTGATTATTAAGCTCCTCAAGGAGCTACCACAGAAAGGTGAAAAACAACTTAAATAATCTTATTTTAAAATACAGGATATGGATGAAAAATTCTCCAGAGAAATAGTTATCATAAAGAAAAAACAATCACAACTTCTGGAAATGACGTACATACTTAGAGAAATACAAAATGCAATGGAAAATTTCAACAATAGACTAGAACAAGTAGAAGAAAGAACTTCAGAGCTTGAAGGCAAGGCTTTTGAATTAATCCAGATAAAGACAAAGAAAAATGAATTTTTTAAAAAATGAACAAATTCTCCAGGAAATTTGGGATTATGTTAAGCAGCCAAACCTAAGAATAATTTGTGTTCCTGAGGAAGAAGAGAAATCTAAAAGTTGGGAAAACTTATTTGAGGCAATAATTGAGGAAAATTTCCCTGGCCTTGCTAGAGGTCTAGACATCCAAATACAAGAAGCTCAAAAGACACCTGGGAAATTCATCTCCAAAAGATCATCACCTAGGCACATAGTCATCAGATTATCTAAAGTCAAGATGAAGGAAGAATCTTAAGAGATGTAAGACAAAAGCATCGGGTAACCTATAAAAGAAAACCCATCAGATTAATAGCAGATTTATCAACAGAAACCTTACAGGCCAGAATAGGTTGGGGTTCTGTCTTTAGCCTCCTGAAACAAAATAATTATCAGTGAAAAATTTTGTGTTCAGCAAAACTAGCTTCATAAATGAAGGAGAGATAAAGCCTTTTTCAGACAAACAAATGCTGAATTTGCCACTACTAAGTCAGCACTACAAGAACTGCCAAAAGGAGCTCTAAGTCTCGAAACAAAACCTCAAAATACACCACTGTTACATACACTGCAGGTTTATAGCAGCACAATTAGCAATTGCAAAAATATGGAACCAGCCTAATTGCCCATCAACCAACAAATGAATAAAGAAAATGTGGTATGTGTGTTTAAGGCTGAATAGAATACTATTCAGCCTTAAAAAGGAATGAAATAATGTCATTTGCAGACTCACCAGGATGAATTTGGAGACCATTATTCTAAGTGAAGTAACTCAGGAATGGAAAACCAAATATTGTGTATTCTCACTTATAAGTGGGAGCTAAGCTATGAGGACACAAAGGCATAAGGATGATATAATGGACTTTGGGGGCTCAGGGGTGTGAAAGGGTGTGAAGGATAAAAGACTATACATTGGATACAGTATACACTACTCGGATGACAGGTGCACCAAAATCTCAGAAATTACCACTGAATAACTTGTAAATGTAACCAAAAATCACCTGTTCCCCCAAAACTATTGAAATTTAATTTAATTTAATTTTAAAATACAAAACAAAATATTGATCTTAAGGAAACTCAAGATGCAAAAGATGCAAAAGAAATCAAAATCGATGCAAAGCACTCAGAAAATTAATTCAGGATATGAATGAGAAATTTACCAAAGCATAAATATCTATCTTAAAAAATCAGAAAGTCTAAAACTAAAAAAGTCGTTGAAGGGAATACAAAATACACTCAAAATCTTCAATAGTAGACTATGCCAGGCAGAATAAATAATTTCTGAATTTGAAGGCAGGTATTTTGAAATAATCCAGTCAGACATGAATAAAGAAACAAAATGAATAAAGCCTTTGAACATTTGGGATTACATAAGGTGACCGAATTTACAAATTATCAGTATTCCCAGGGATGAAGAGAGATCCAAAAGCTTAATAAAACTATCTAATGAAATAATAGATGAAAACTTTTCAAGTCTAGCAAAAGATTTAGATATCTATTTAGAGGAGGCTCAACAATCCCCAGGCAAATACAATATACAAAGTTTGCCACAGCATATTGAAATCAAACTGTCTAAAGTCAAAGTGAAAGAAAAAATTCTAAAATCAGTAAGAAAAAGATGTCTAATCACTTATAGAAGAACCCCCATCAGTCTAACAGTGGATTTCTTAGCAGAAACCTTCCTGGCCAAAAGAAAATGGGATGACATATTCAAAGTGCTGATAGAAATTTTAAAAAACTGGTAACTGAGAATTCTACATCCAGCTAGATTAAGCTTTGTAAATGCAGTGTTTCCCAGACAAACAAATGCTGAGGGACTTCATCACCACTACAACAGTCCTACATGAAATTCTCCTAAACTTGGAAGTGAAAAGCTGACATTAACCACACAAAAACACATGAAAGTATAAAACTCACTAGTAAAGCAATTACACAAAGAAGGTAGAGAAAGGAATCAAATGACACTACTACAATATTTCACCAAACCACAAAGACAATGAGAGAAAAAGAAAAAAACAAAGACTTGATAGAACAACTAGAAAACAATTAGCAATATGACAGAAACAAAACCCCACATATCAACATTAACTTTAAATGTAAATGCACTAAATGCTCCACTTAAATGATAAAGATTGGCTGAATTAATTTTTTTAAACGTGATTCGACTATATGCTGCTTACAAGAAACTCACATTACCGATAAAGACACATATAGACTGAAAGCAAAGGGTGGAAAAAGATATTCCAGCAAATGGAAACCAAAAGTGATCAGGACTAGCTATACTTACATAATATAAAACAGACTTTAAATGAAAAACAACATAAAAAGACAAATAAGGTTATTATATAGTGACAAAAGGATTGATTCAGCAAGAGGATATAACAATTCTGAATATGCACCCAACACTGGAGCACCTAGATTCATAAAACAAATATTATTAGACCTAAAGAGATAGACAGCAATACAATAATAATGAAGGCCTTCAACACCCCACTCACAGTATTAGACAGATTATCTACAAAATGATCAAAAATCAACAAAGAAACATTGGACATAATTGGATGTTAGAACAAATCAACTTAACAGACATCTAGAGAACATTCTACCCAATAGCTGCAGAATATACATTCTTTTCATCAGCCCTTGGAACCTTCTCCAAGATAGACCATATAGTAGGCTACAAAATAAATCTCAACAAATTTTTAAAAACAGAAATCATATCAAATATCTTCTATGATCATCAAAATTTATTCCATATCACAGTGGAATAAGTTTTTTAAAACAGAAATTATATAAAGTATCTTCTAGGATCACAGTGGAATAAAACTAGAAATCAATACCAAGAGGAACTTTGGAAACTATGCAAATACATGGAAATTAAACAACATACTCCTGAAACAAAATCACTGGACCAATGAAGAAATTATATTAGAAATTTAAAAAATTTTAGAAACAAGTGAAACCTGTTAGGTTTCTACCTAACAGAGATCGTGCCATTGCACTCCAACCTGGGCAACAAGAGCAAAATTCCATCTCAAAGACAAAAGAATAAAAGAAAAAAAAAAAAAGAAAAGCTCAGGACCAGATAGATTCATAGCTGAATTCTACTAATCCTCCTCAAAAAAAAATCTTCCAAAAAAATCAATGAGGAGAGAATTCTTCATAACTCATTCTATGAGACCAATATAACCCTGATACCAAAACCAGACAAGGACACGACAAAGAAAAGAAGACTACATACCAATATTCCTGATAAACATAGACACAAAATTTCTCAACAAAACACTAGCAAACAAAAACCAACAGTACATCAAAAAAAATACACAATGATTAAATGTGTTTTATGCTAGGAATGCAAGGATGGTTCCACAATGCAAAGCAATATATGTGATATAGCAAATAAACAGAATTAAGGACAAAAAATGTATTATCATCTCAATAGACACAGAAAAACCATTCAAAAAAAAATTCAGCATCCCTTCATAATTAAAAACCCTCAACAAACTAGGTATCAAAGGAACATACTTCAAAATAACAAGAGCCATGTATGACAAACTCACAGTCAACAGACTGAATGGGGAAAAGTTGAAAGCATTTCCTCTAAGACCTGGAACAAGACAAGGACGCCTACTTTCACCAATCCTACTCAACATAGTACTGGAAGTCCTGACCAGAGCAATTGGGTAAGATAAAGAAATAAAAGACATCCAAGTTTGAAAGGAGGGAGTCAAATTACTCCTATTTGCTGATCACATGATCTTATATCTGGAAAAACCTAAAGACTTCACCACAAAACTCTCAGAGTTGATAAATGAATTTAGTAAAGTTGCAGGATGCAAAATAAATGTACAAAAATCAGTAGTGTTTCTATACACCAATAATGATCTAGTTGAGAATAAAATAAAGAAGGCAATCCCATATACAATAGTTTTAAACAAACTTAAATATGTAGGAATATATTTAACCAAGGAGGTGAAAGATCTACAAAACACTGATGAAAGAAATTGTAGATGACAAAACAAATGGAAAACATTTCATGCTCATGGATCAAAAAAAGTAATATCATTACAATGACCATACTTCAGTTAATAGGATTACTATTAAAAACAAAAATAAATAGGCTGGGCATGGTGGCTCATGCCTTTAATCCCAATACTTTTGGAGGCTGAGGTGGGTGGATCACCTGAAGTCATGAGTTTGAGACCAGCCTGACCAATATGGTGAAACCCTGTCTCTACTAAAAATACCAAAATTATTCTGGCATGGTGGTGTGTGCCTGTAATCCCAGCTACTTGGGAGGCTGAGACAAGGGAATTGTTTGAACCTGGGAGGCAGAGGTTGCAGTGAGCCGAGATTGCGCCACTGCACTCCAATCTGGGTGACAGAGTGAGACTCCATCTCTAAATAAATAAATAAATAAAATGACCATACTGCCTGAAGCAATTTACAGATTCAGTGCAATCTTTATCAAAAATATCAATATTATTTTCACAGAATTAGAAAACATAATCCTAAAATTCACATGGAAACCAAAAAGAACCCAAATAGCCAAAACAATTCTAAGCAAAAAGAACAAAGCTGGAGGCATGGTGTTACCTGACTTCCATTTATATTGCAACACTAATATAATGATAGTAACCGAAACAGTTTGGCACTGGTATAAAAATAGGCATGTAGATCAGTGGAACAGAATAGAGAACTTAGAAATGAAGCCACATATATGTGACCGATTCATTTTTGACAAAGTTGACACGAACATACCTTGGGGAAAGGGCACCCTTATAAATAAATGGTGCTGGGAAAATTGAATGTCCCTATGCAAAAGAATGAAATTGGTCCCCTGTCTCTCACCGTATACAAAAATAACTCAAGATGGATTAAAAACTTAAACATAAGACCTGACATTATAACAATAACAGAAGAAAACCTAGGGAAAACTCTTCTGGACTTTAGGCAAAGAATTTATGACTAAGACGTCAAAAACAGTGACAATGAAAACAAAACAAAGGAGACTTAAAAGCTTCTGCACAGCAAAATAAATAAATAAACAAACAAACAAAGGTGAGCAACACTTTAGAATGGGAGAAAATATTTACAAACTATACCTCTAGCAAGGGACTAATATCCAGAATATACAAGGAACTCAAGCAATTTAACAGCAACAACAACAAAAACCATTAAACCCAAATAATCTCATTAAAACATGGGCAAAGGGCATGAACAGACATTTTACAACAATCAGAATGGCTATTATTAAAAAGTCAAAAAGCAACAGATGTTGGCAAGGATGCAGAGAAAAAATGGAACTCTTTTTTTTTTTTTTTTTTTTTGTTGAGACGGAGTCTCGCTCTGTCGGGCCCAGGCTGGAGGTGTAGTGGCCGGATCTCAGCTCACTGCAAGCTCCGCCTCCCGGGTTTACGCCATTCTCCTGCCTCAGCCCCTCCCCGAGTAGCTGGACTACAGGCGCCCACCACCCGGTCGCCCTGGCTAATTTTTTGCTATTTTTTAGTAGAGACGAGTTTTCACCGTGGTTAGCCAGCGATGGTCTTGATCTCCTGGACCTCGTGATCCGCCCGTCGTCGCGCCTCCCAAATGTGCTGGGGATTACAGGCTTGAGCCACCGCGCCCGGCCGAAAATGGAACTCCTATACACTGTTGGTAGGAATGTAAGTTAATACAGCCACTACAAAAAATAAATTTCTCAAAGAATTAAAAATAGAACTATCATTCGATCCAGCAATCCCAACTGTATACCTAACAAAAGAAAAATAAATCAATATATCAAAAGGACACCTGCACTTGTGTGTTTATCTGCACTATTCACAATAGCAAAGATATGGAATCAACCAAAGTGTCCATCAACGGATGGCTGGATAAAGAAAATATGATATATATACACAATGGAATAAAAATAATGAAATCATATATTTTGCAGCAACATGGATGGAACTGGAAGCCATTAGTTTAAGTGGAACAAGTCAGAAAGACAAATACTGCATATTTTCACTCATAAGCTGGAGCTAAAATATGTGTATACATGAACATAGAGAGTGGAATAATAGACAATAGAGACTCAGAAGAGTAAAGGGGTGGGAGTGGGGTGGGTGATAAACTGCTTAATGGTATCATGTACATCATTCTGGTGATGGATGCCCTAAAAACCCTTACTTGGTCACTATGCAATTCATGCATGTTAATGAAATTGCATTTGTGTCCCATGAATTTATACAAATAATTTCAGCATCTAAACTAACCAAGGGCTTATTAAAAATCAACAAGCGAAGGAAGGAAGCCAACAGAAAATGGTTAGAAATAGGTTACACATTGCAGTAAAAAACCATATACCCAAGAAACTCATAAATGGATGTGTGATCCTGTTAGTTAGAGAAATACTAATTTAAAAACATGGAGCTGTCACTTTGAACTCATCTGAATGGTGAGCACATGGAAGGTGGATGACACCAGAGGGATCCTTGAGCCCTGCTGGGGGGAATGCAACACGACCCAGCATTCTGGAGAACAATCTGGAGCCTGTATGTGGCATAAACATGTGGATATCCCATACCCAATGTTCCATCCCTGACTTATGCTCTATTATGCTATTTTTTACGTCCTATTTAGAAAATATTTGCCTTCTCCAAGGTCATTTTTTTCTACATTTTCTTCCAGAAACCATATTGTTTCACCTTTTATATTTAGGTCTATGATACATTTTCAATTAATTTCACATGCAGTGTGAAAGAGTTAAAAACCTATTTTTTTTCTGGGTGGGTATCCAACTGATCGTTACCCTTTGATAGAAACAATGTCTTTTCCACACTAAATTGCAGAGGCCCTTTAGTGGCAGTCAAGTGACTGTCCGTGTGTGGGTATGTTCCTAAACCCTCTATTTTGTTCTTATTTTCTATTTGGCTTAATGCCAACTTCACATGTACTCTAAAACATTCTTATATGGCTCCTTCAAGAGCGTTAATAGAAATGTTTATTTTGAGGTTCTTTTGTCTGTTTTTCTGTTTGTATGCTTGTGTTGTTTTGTGGTAGTAAAAAGTTGAAGCAACTTAGGTTTCCATCACTAGGAGGAATGGAAAAATGAAATCCAATACTGCCCCTACATTATATGAAATCCTACCTAGCAGCCAAAAAATTGAAGATTTAGGTTTACATATAGCAATAAGGGATAGTCGCAGAAGCACAATGCTGTCTGAAAACATAGAACTGGAGTTATAATTTTCAAAAAAAAAAAAAAAAATAAAGCTTAAACCATGAGAGACAAAAATAAACACATGTTAAAAAATTTTATTTAACTCATACTCAATACATAATTTATTTGAGAAGGTATTATGTCAGTTTAAAAATGGAAGTCAAAAAACACAAATGTATATGAAGTAAAGGAATGTTGAAATGAATTGTATGTGGAAGCATATCAGTTTGGGATTTGCTTTTCCCTCTCAGCAGGGGAAGGAAGACAGGGCAGAGGTTGCTTGTCTATCAATAACCTGCATTTGTGAAAGTTAGACTTCTCTCACAAAATGATTACCAGATAACATGAAGAAGAGAGTGCAATAGATAATGCGGAAGTTTCAGTTTAATTGCAGATTTTTTTCTACAACAGAGTGAAATGTGTAAAAAACAAGAGCACACAAAATCGATTCTATATATTTTCAAGAATCTACATGCATGCAAATAAACATGGAAAATATGAGATATAATTATTAAGAAGATGCCTATCAGGGAAGGGTAGGGAGTGGAGCTCAGGATGAAGGTAGTAAAGATTAAAAATATATATATATTAAACTAGCAGTGGTAGTTCACGGCTATAATCTCAGCACTTTGAGAGGCCAAGGAGGGAGGATCACTTGAGCCCAGGAGTTCAAGACCAGCCTGGGTAACATAGCAAGACTCCATCTCTATACATAAAAATACACATTAAAAAAACACATGAAACCAAATGAGTGGTAAAGTGTTTCCTTTGATGACTGTGGGCTGTGAAATAAGGAGTCTGTCATTTCAGTTTAGTTACATGAAGATCTTTTGTGGAAAAAAACAGCATGTTTGCATTTTTGTTTGTTTACAGTTGACCTTGCCATCTTTCAGGACGTAGGTTTTCCTTTATAACATGAACGCAAGGATTGAGTTCCAGCCTGGGAGAGGAACTGACTTATCCGAAAGTGCCCACTGTGCAGTGGTGGGGGAGGATGGGATTCCACATCCGGCCTTCTGATGCCAAATGTCATGCTTTTTCCCTGCAAATTTAAGCGGGGGAAATGATTGGGTCAGGGAACCCACACAGGAGACAGACAGGAACAATCTGTACGGGATGCTGCTTTTCTGGCTAGATTAGCCTCAAGTTTTCTCCAGTTCCTGGAGAGAAGAAATATGAAGCTGCTATCAAAACAGCACTGCTTGTTTTATGGTTCAATGAAGATAATTATGTTTAAGTGTATCCTTATTAAACTTGATACAGTTCTCATTTAATAGTATGAGCTCAGTCTTTCTCAACCATTTCTCTTGTCTTTTTTAAGACTTAAGTTAAAGAACTGGGCAGAACTCCAATGATGGATTCAGACCACAAAGACTAAGCCATCCACTGGTGCCTGGACTGGGCCAACTTTGCTACATGTGAAATATAGGCCTTTATTTCCCTGAACTCAATAAAGATCCACAAACCCAAAAGGTTGGAGCCACTGAATGTCACAGAGGGGAAGCCCCACTGCCAGGGGTTTACTGAGGCCTAAAAAAGGGTGAGGCACTTCCCCAAGGTCACTAAGTATGATCAAGGCAGAGAGGGACCAAGAATCCAGAATCTTCTATTGCCCTGTGATGGCTGCCCTTACCTTTGCGAAGGACTGAAGTTTTAGTATTTATTTAACAAAGAGACACTAAGACCAAATTACTAAAATGTTCCTGAGTCAGGAGCAGTGGGTGATGGAACCGCTTGACCAATTGCGTCATTAATTTGTAATCAGCCTATCAGTGACCAGGTATCCTTGGATGTTTCTCAAGAACTGGGAAATTATTATATTCTATTATATGGGTTCAGTAGATTCCAACCATCCTGCCCATGGCTCTGTCCCTTTGCTTGGTCAACTGTTTATTTGCAGATGCTATGAAGTTCAGCTTCAGCCCCAGCCTGTCCTGATATTCACATATTCAGATTAGCATATATTCAAATAGCAGAAGAGCAATGTCCTGTGCTAATGGAGGCCTCTCAAATTCACTAGCTTGAAAAGAGTTTTATAGAAAAACTTGAGGCAAAACCATTGAGCTCCACCATCCCAGTTCCACCTCCCCATGGAGGCAGGCAGGCTTGCTAACAAAGGAGGGGGAACTGGCAGTGTTTCCACCAATGAGAAGCAACTGAAGGTCACCAAAATGTCCTTCATTTTCCTCTCTAATAACTGTGCCTCATCTACTGCTATTGAAATCCCTGAGAAGAGGAACAGCTTTTCATTGGCCAAACAGGGCCCATTTCATTGAGTCACCAGGCAATCAGATGGATCCCTGTAAGTCACAGCTGCACCACTTATCTGCAGAATGATATAGTGAATAACTTAACCTCTTTGCATCTTCTCTTCTGCAGTGCAGACAGCAGCACTTATTTCAGAGTAAAGAGATTAAAAAGGTACGTGCTTGGCTCATAGCACATGTTCAATTAACCAGTTTCTCTAGCAGCCCTCTGCCACAGAGTAAGATAATTTTTTATATCACCTAGTCCAACATCCTTGTCTTACAGGTGAGAAAACGGAGGCCCACAGGGAAGCTATTGACTTTCACAAAAAAGTCACAAAGCAAGAGAATGGAAGACCCAGGTCCCCTGATCTGAGGCCTGGAACTTTTCCCATTGCTCTGTGCTGTCTCTCCAGACAGCCCCTCATGAATGGGCAAATGGGGTCCAGTTTATTGGCTGTGCCTAAGGAGACCCTTCCCTGACCTGGGCCCTGCAGCTGCTCACCTTTGCACCAATACCAGCCAAATCCGATGGTGTAGGACAAAGGGGTCCTGAGGAGACAGGTGGGTCATGCACTGATACAGCCTCAAGTCCTGCCTCCAGAGCCCTATCACCATGACCCTGGTTATGGCTTCCGTGGGATAATCCTCCAGCAGGTGCCTCCTGGCCCAGGCTCAGTTTAGGTCTTTGTTTCTAATCTCCATGAGCGCCAGAGTCTCCAGGGGACCCTGGCTCCACCCCCACTGCCAGGCCTTCAGGCTGGAGGCATATTTCATGATATAAGAACAGACCACGGTCAGATTCTGTCCTTCTAGCAGGCACATTCGCTCCTCCATGTCACCTACAGCTTGGAATCCGGGAATGAAGAGTCAAGCACTTTGCTGAGCAAACATGATTTCTTCCCTCACCTCTGCATCCCCAGTCTCAGACCACAACACAGACATAGGACCACAGATGAAGAGTATTCCTAGCTCCTCCGTCAAGCATGTAGGAGTGATTAAGTATTTCTGTGATTATTTTTAAAAGGTTCTGCAATCATATATATGTCTTTTGTATATATACATTATATATGATATATGTGATATATTTTATATATATGATATGATATTTTATATATATAATATTATATATATATAATATATCAACAAGATTCCTACCCCTATGGAGCAAATGAGGCAAATATGTATCATGGTTGAAGTTTGAATCTAGACGACGAGTTGACAGTAACTACTCTTTCTACATTTCATAGACTGGAAAATGTTCATCATAAAAAGGTACAAAAGAACTTCACCAGATTTACCATCCATTTTCTATTCCACTTGTGGTGGCCCAGGCGTGCCTTTTGCTTTCTGATATACAGTTCTTTTGTCTTTGTCTTTGTTTTTTGAGACAGAGTCTTGCTCTGTCGCACAGGCTGGAGTGCAGAGGTGCAATCACTGCAGTCTTGACCTCCTGGGTTCAAGAAATCCTCCCATCTCAGCCCCCACCAAGTAGCTGGAACTACAGGTGTGTGCCACCATGCCCAGCTAACTTTTTGTTCTTTATAGAAACAGGAATCTCACTATGTTTCCCAGATTGGTCTCGAACTCCTGGGCTCAAGCCATCCTCTGACCTCAGTCTCCCAAAGTGTTGGGATTATAGGTGTGAGCCATAGCACTTGACCTCACACAGTTCTTTGTATTAGCTCCTGGTGTCCCCAAGACAGATGCTCTTCCCACTATTCTCTCTTCTCCCACTATTCTCTCTTCTCCTCTTATCCCAAGGGATATTCCCATTTGGTCCCAGAGGAGAGTCAACCTGAACAGTTGTAGCTGGCACTAGTCTCTCTCTTCTTCACCCTCAATATCACAGATCACCCTACACCTGGTTCCATCATCATCATCTCCCATCATAAAATTTTTAAGCATGGCCGGGGTGGTGGCTCATGCCTATAATCCCAGCACTTTGCGAGGCTGAGGCGAGGCTATTCTGGCCAACATGGTGAAACTCTGTCTCTACTGAAAATACAAAAATTAGCTAGGTGTGGTGGCACATGCCTGTAATCCCAGCTACTCAGGAGGCTGAGGCAGGAGAATCGCTTGAACCAGGGAGTCAGAGGTTGCAGTGAGCCATGATCACACCAGTGCACTCCAGCCTGGTGACAGAGTGAGACTCCATCTTAAAAAAAAAAAAAAAAATTTAAGCACTTATTAGGCCCTAAATACTGAGCCAAGGGCTTTTCATCCATCCACTGTTTAATTATTTAGACAACTCTCTGAAGTAGGTACCACCTACAAATACATACCTGTGAGTCAGTTCCATTTACAAATGAGGAAACTGAGCCTAATAGAGGTTACAAACCTTACTCAAGGTCACATACATAGAGTGTGGCTGAGATGGGATTTGTTGCCCCAACCCTCTCTGATTCCAGAACTCTTATCCTCTTCTCCACACTCCGTTCTTTGTCTTGCTAGTGACTTCAACAGAAGTTTTGTTTTCGTGTTACTACCTGTCTTTTTGCTGTTATTTACCTTATGCTCTACTAATGCCTCCTCTGCACAGTGAGTGCATGCTTTCTTAAAGGGAGACTTTGCCTTGCTTTTCCTTTTTTTTTTTTTTTTTGGAGACGGAGTCCCGCTCTGTTGCCCAGGCTGGAGTGTAGTGGCCGGATCTCAGCTCACTGCAAGCTCCGCCTCTCCGCCTCCCGGGTTTACGCCATTCTCCTGCCTCAGCCTCCCGAGCAGCTGGGACCACAGGCGCCCGCCACCTCGCCCGGCTAGTTTTTTGTATTTTTTAGTAGAGACGGGGTTTCACTGTGTTAGCCAGGATGGTCTCGATCTCCTGACCTCGTGATCCGCCCGTCTCGGCCTCCCAAAGTGCTGGGATTACAGGCTTGAGCCACCGCGCCCGGCCTGCCTTGCTTTTCTTTACATCTCCCAGGATATCAGCACAGTGCTGGGGGATTACTTGGCTGAATCCACCTAATTCTCTCAACTTCAAGATGCAGTAGAGGAACCTCCAGCATCTATTTCATCTCCCAGTCCCTCCTGAGTCAGGGTGAACCAGCACAGTCTGCATGCATTGCCTTCATTTCCCTTTCCCATCTGTACCACATTACCTGATCCCATTCCAGTCCATCCCAAAGATATGAGAGGAAACTCCCACTAGTGGGCACTTCTGCTGGGCTGTCTATATCCCTCTCCCTGGTGCCCTCTTGCCCAGCCTGCTTACCCACTCTCCTTACCTGCACCAGCAGCAGCAGGAGCAGCGGCAGCGGCAGCCAGGGCCACCCCCCGAGCCCTGCCCCCTCCACTCTGCCACCTAGATGTGTTGTCTGCTGGCTGGCCCACGGCCTCTTCTAGTTGCTGCAGGATGTTGCCCCACATATGTGGTCACTATCTCCCCAGGAGGATGGGCAGTTACTTTACAATTGAGAAACCTTGGAGGAAATGTGACTGGGGGAACAGCTCAGGAAAATGCAGAAGAGAGGCAGGCTAGCCACCCTTGTGACAGCTTCCTTCCTGCCATCATGATGTCACAGTGCTGATGGGAACACTCAGTTGCTTCCCTTTCTGCACCATGGTGAGTCTAGACCCACCCACCCAAGGTCCCCACTGCGTCACTCACCCCCTCAGGCCACCAACCTCCTCATCACTGACCACTGACCCCTATAACCCATAAGCCTGCACCCCAGTCTCCCTGTGAAATGGTACTGTGCAAACAAATACTCTTCACCCCACAAGGCTGGATTCAAGCCTTTCTGCTGAACCTGCCCTCTTTAATATCAGCCTGCACCATGGTTCCCAAGCACAGGCACGAGGCTTCACTCAGGAAGTGCACAGGTACACACCCAGGCTCCACCTCCAGACATTCTGACTTGGCAGATCTGCGAAGGGGCCCAGGAATCTGTATTTTAACAACAGCTTAGGTGGTTCTGAGGCCAGGAGTCCAAGCTGGCCATGTCTGCAAGAGCCACGTATAGGTAAGATGGGTCCTGTAGCATGTCTCGGGGGGCTCAGGGGCTTTGCCTGAGTACCAGGTATGGGCTTCCCTGAGCTACCCTGTCCAGGCACAGGCATGGAGACCACAGTTATAACAGTAATAGCAGTAACCACCATGGATTGAAGTCCTACTGTGTGCCGGGTGCTTTACCCAGGCATCTCCTTGGATCCTGTCAACATTGGGAGCTGGTATAACGGAGGCGTGTCCTCTTGTGACTCTCCAGCACCAAACACCTTTTCCTTTTGGGAGGACAGGCTCCAATGTGTGAGTTTCACACAGATGCAGAGCCCTGCTTCCCCTTCTATTGAGGATGGAGGCAGCTATTCCTCCCACCCTTCTCCCGGCAGCTATGCTGCAGGCACGTGACTTGACCCAAGCCTGGCCACATGCATGATTCTGCCCAGGACCCCAGATCTGCAAATGAGACACAAATGCAGAGCCAGTTGGAGATGACTTACTCGGAGGCAATTTAAGGATTCAGAGTCTAGGAATAGCATGGTGGCCTCCAGTGTCCAGGGCAGTGGCATTGATGGCAACATGGCCAGACTGTCTCATGTGGCCTCTGCTGTCCATTCTCTCTTGGCTTCTGCCCATTTTCCAAACCTGATCCCCCAGCCTCTCGTCAACTCTGAGTTACTGATATCCCCCTAGAATTCCCTTGCTGTTTTAGATAGCCAGAGTTGGATTCTGTTGTTAGCATCCAGAATCATCACTGGCATGGTTAGGCACCATCATGCCCATTAAGGCAAGGAGGAATATTGAGGCCCAGAAGGTTAACTGAATCACCCAGGATCAGACACCCTGGAAGGATGCAGAGCAGGGATTCAAACCCAGATATTGTTTTCCTCCAAGGTCTGTGTCATTAACCACACAACACTATTGTATTAGTCAAGGTAACAGCAAGACACTGGTGGCTCATTGAAACTGGGTAATTGAAGAGTATTTAATAAACATGTGCATAGAATTTAAGGAATGCAGTAAGGGGGTGCTTCAGTATGCTGAGGCTGGCAAAAGTGGTGGGCCGTTCCCACCACTGGGCCTACAGAGGAGAGGATGGAGCAGGTGGCTGGACTCAGAGATGGGAACTGTTTGGTGAGGGGCTTGAAGGAACCTTCAGAGGGGAATGCAGCCACTCCTGCCACCACCTCCCAGGGAGGGAGCCCTGAGGACAGAAACCCTGATCTGACTCTCTCCCCACCCTTGGCTCTCCTCTCATGTTTCCCATTGGTTCAACCAGCCAGAAACTGGCAGCCAAGGAGCCTGCTGGTTTAGCCACCTGGTCAGGTTCCCAGGCAGGATGGGGAGGATGGAGCATGGCGTGGCCTGTAAGTGCAAATGGGAGAGTATCCAGTATGACCATTTGTCTTCCAATTTAGTGCATATAGTATTTCAAGCACGTTTGATATGTTGGACTTAAATAACACTTGATCTATAATAAGTTAAGCACACAGGCATGCACTGGACCATGCAGTGGGTTACATCCGGATGAATCTCTAGGAATGTGTCATGGGCTTTCGTAAGGAGTGTAATGACTGCTTGGAAACAAGCTTGAGATTCACTAAGAGGGAGCTGTATACTAGGATACAGAAGGTCTGCAGGGGCCCTGGACTCTAAGCATTTGCTTTATGCTCCAGGAGAATCTGATGCAGGTGGTCTAAAGACCTCTGAGAAACACCGCCCTCGTGTGTTCCACCTCTCCTGGAGTGCATTTAATGATAATACTCCCTTGCCCTGGCAGTTTGTCAACTTCATAAACAGGAGCAACACTGGGATTGCTAAAGTGCAAGTTCCAGACCAGCAAGCTCAGCATACAAACACTGCATCCTGCACAGTCACTGCCTCTGAGCTGCTTGATTCTTTTAGGTAAGAAAATAAATGCAGAGATTAACAGCTTCTGGATCTAGTGCCTCTGCAAAGATTCTCACCAGAGCATCAGGATGAAATAAATGCCCCCCACACATCTTCTAATGGGCCCAAAATTGGGATTCAGAAGTCATCTCTCTAGGGTCATTACCGTTACCTGGGCAGGTTCTGACAGAGCAGCGTTCAGGGGAATGGGGAAGTCCCTATGTGATGGAGCAGGCTGGGAGCTGGACCTCTGCGTGCAGACAATTGTTTCCACAGAAGTGGAGCTCATTGTGAAAATACATTTACCTAACATGAGACATACTGTATGTGTAGAAAAGTATGATTGCTCTTGGGAATTGAGGATAGTATCTGCCCTGGACATCACTAAATTGGGCTGGAAGGACCCACCATCCTTTCCCCATCCATGAGGCCTGTTTCCCTTTAAAGCTCGAATGGTGGGAAATAACAAAATCCTGATTGAAATCTGTGGGAGATTGCAAGAAAATCTCCCACAGAGATTTTCTCCGTGGTGGCCTGAACACCTACCTACTTCACAGAGGAAGGCACTGGAG
Source organism: Rhinopithecus bieti (assembly GCF_001698545.2). Lineage (NCBI taxonomy): Eukaryota > Metazoa > Chordata > Mammalia > Primates > Cercopithecidae > Rhinopithecus > Rhinopithecus bieti. Next base: position 6,190,006 of record NW_016804694.1, read on the forward strand.
AGAGCATGGAAACTGAAGCGGGTGCTCCAGGAGCAGACTGAGAGAGGAGGAGGAGGGCAGAGTGGGGAACTAGGCGAGCACGTGGGGACAGCCTCCAGAAGCCTCCCGGAAGGAGAGCTTTTACTCCACCATCCCTGCCCCTTGTGTGATACAGGAAAGAGGCATTTAGACACAGGCAGAACTCCTGGTCATTCTATTCCATATGGCTTTGGGGTCCTTCAGGTAAGGAGCTCTTCAGTTTTCATTCCTGCCAGTGGGCGGTGACTTACTCATGTGGCCTCGTTCCAGTCACATACATTTCTGCCTTCATGGGGCTATTTTCAGGATCCAGCGATAAATGCACACAGGATGTCTGACACTGTCTATTGATGTTCTCCTATGGATCCCATCTCAGTCTGCCAGTATTTCCTCAGGACAAGATACTCAGTTTAACTCTTTTCTCTGAGAAGGATACACTTTCTCACCATGGTATCTTATTTCTCCATGCTCCACAATCTTCAACACCCTTTTCTGGGAGTGTTGGAAAGAACCACATATACGCATGAAACCCAAGTGTCTGATGCTAGAAAGAGGAAGTCCCAGCATAGGGCAAGCAGGATGCTTCTGTAGTGGGAGCTCTGTCCAGGTCAGGCCAAAATTGTATGGTCCAGGGCAAAACTGAGCAGAAGTATCAGGTGTGCCTTCCGCACGTCACAGCCCCCACAAGAGAATTACAGTGAAAAGCATTGACCTGTCTGTACTTCATGCAAACCCCAAGTGGCCAGTGGAATGAAGGACCAGGCATGTTTGGGGCTGTAACTTCTTTTCTGAGGTGGAAATGCCCACCCAATGTTATTAGAGAAATGAGGGCAGTGAGCAGGAAGGTGAGATGCTGACTTTAAAAGTAGCCTGTGATTACAAATTTAATTCATGTTATTAACTCCCTGCCTTTTACCTCCTCCCTCCTCCCTTGGCACAACTGCCAGATGGATATGGCTGGAAGTCAGAGGACGTTCTCGTGGGTTCGTGGGTCTAGGGTCCAAATGACCTCAGCGTAACAGCAAACAGGACAGAGAAGACCAGGCTCTTACTCAGGAATCCACCAGCCACGATAATGACAATATTGAACACAGGAACCCTGCGGGAAAGAGGAGGCTGAATGCTACTGCTGGTAAAGGCTCCCCCACATGCATGTGTTCCCTCTAGAAAATGCCTTCATGTCCCACTCCCATCTGCTTAGGTCCTTGCTGCACCTTTCCCACACTGCCTGACCCTGTGCTTTTCGGTCTGTCTCACTGCCAAAAACTACTGATTAGAAATAATTCAGTGGAGAGTATAGGTCCCTGTCCAGGAGAGGCACTGTTGGGAGACTCTCAGGCTGATCAGCCCATCCTCTTCCTTGTGATGTGGTAGGGAGAGGGGACCCCAGCTAGGAAACCCGCTATCTATTCTCAGCACCATCCCCTGCCTACTGGGATAGTCATCTCACCTCTTTAGCTCAGTTTCCTCACCTATAAACCGGGAAGAATCCAACCCTAGTGAAAATCTCATCACGAATTTTATAGATTTTGGCGAAATGATTTTAAGGGTTCTGGGTAAACATCAATAGGTATCATAATAAAAAGATGCAAAGGAGTGAGGGGGCACTTGGCCAGTTCCATCAGCAGACATGCAAGCAGATGAGAGCACAAGGATGTGGCATGGTAAGAAACAGGGACAGACAGATGGCAATGGAACAAAAAGGCCAGATGCAGAGCCAGTGCCATGCGGGAACGTAACGTCTAAGGAAATCAGAGGTCCAGTGGATAAGCCGGATATGGTAGCATGCACCCATGGTCCCAGCTACTTGGAGAGGCAGGAGGATCATTTAGTAAATAGTGTTGCAGTATCTGGACAGCAACATGATAACGGAGTTGCCTTTTCTACAGTTTACAGCATGTAGCAGAATAAATCTTCCCCCTGGATTAAACATTTAAATAAAATTAAAAAACAATCCAAGAAAAGTCACCAGGAAATAGAAGAAGACACATTAAGGAATAAAGCGAAGCAACTGATTTAAAATCAACACATCCACCTATACAAAACTTAAAACCACATGCACAAACTAGCAAAGAGGGAAACAGCATAAAGGAGGCTAGAAAGCAGAAAACTGCCTATTTGCCCGAAATCCACCCCTAGTTAACAGCCCTGACTTGTAGCACAGGGGACTACATTCCCAAGGCTGCCTGGTCAAGTTCAGCAAGTGGTAGGGGACAGGGGGCAGAGACGGGGGCAGGGATGGGGCAGAGAGACAGGCAGCAAGGGACAAGGAGCCAGCATCTCTCTCACCCCTCACATGGTTGTGGCCCACTCAGCATCCTCAGCATCTGCCCTGATTCCAGTGCTGTAACCTGAATGTCCTGGCTTCTGGGCTCTGCTCACTGCACCTCCTCCCCAAGTCTCTCCTGCGAGTGCTCTGCCTTATCTACTCTGAGTGCTGTACCATTTTCCTACGCTGAACTCCCGGGGCATGTCCATTCCCAACAGGCCACCACCTACATTTCTTTCAAGGCTGCACACAAGCTACCAACCCCCTGAAGGGCCAGGAATTCATGTGTTTGGCTTTGGTTAGAGCTGCCCTTGCTCAGTTACTGCCCCTTACAGGGACAACTCCAAATGTGACCCAGGAGTCCCCAGAGCTCCTTTACAAGACTGAGCCAGAGTTATCCTGTGAGATACTCCTTGGTTATGACAACCTTGCTTGCCTTCCTTCCCTTCCTGGTCCCACTTCCTCAATGGCTTTGCCAGAAATCACTTCCTAAAACATTTTTCTTTTTGTCATTTTTTTTTTAGAGAGAGAGAGAGCAGGATCTTACTCTGTCACCCAGGCTGGAGTACAATGGCTTAATCACAGCTCACTGAAACCTCGATCTTCCAGGCTCAAGTGATCCTCCTGCCTCAGCCTCCCAAGTAGCTGGGACCATGGGTGCATGCCACCATGCCCTGCCAATTTTTTTATTTTTGTGTAAAGACAGGGTCTTGCTAAGTTTTCCAGGCTAATGTCAAATTCCTGGGCTCAAGTGATTCTCCCACCTCAGCCTCCCAAAGTGCTGGGATTATAAATGTGAGTCAGGATGCCTAGTCCTAAAACATTTTAACAAGACTTTATGGCTTGCTTCTGGGGAACCTACGTAGAGATAAGGTGATAGTGGCTACATCTGCAGTGTCTCTCCATCCCCAAATTAGTGTCTCAGCTCTTCCATCACCTGGGCAAACAATTCCCTGCATTAAATTCCTTCTTTTCCTGGCTGGATGTGGTGGTTCACACTTGTAATCCCAGCACTTTGGGAGGCCGAGGTGGGAGGATCACTTGATCCCAAGAATTCGAGATCAGCCTGGGTAACACAGGGAGACCCCCATGTCTACAAAAACAATAAAAAGTATTAGCTGTCCTGATGGTATGCATCTTTGGTCCCAGCTACTTAGGAGGCAAAGGTGGGAGGAGGTTGAGGCTACAGTGAGCCATGATTGCACCACTCCACTCCAGCCTGGTTGACAGAGTGAGACCCTGTCTCAAACAAAAAAGGAAAGGAAAGGAAAGGAAAGGAAAGGAAAGGAAAGGAAAGGAAAGGAAAGGAAAGGAAAGGAAAGGAAAGGAAAGGAAAGGAAAGGAAAGGAGGGAAAGGAGGGAAAGAAGGAAGGAAGGAAGGAAGGAAGGAAGGAAGGAAGGAAGGAAGGAAGGAAGGAAGGGAAAGGAAAGGAAAAAAGCTTCTTCTTTTCAAACAGCTAGAGTGGATTCCAGACTGGACTTTTGCTGAAAGGATAGTTCATATTAGACGATAAAGTTAACAGGTAAAAGAGAGATGCAGTCTCTAGTAGCGAGGCAGGAGAATAGGGTCTGGAGACAGAAACATAAGGCCAATTCATGCTGAATCAAGGCGCAACACCAAGGTCTGGGAGCAAGGAATCTAGGACAGATTCGTGCTGATTTCCCAAAACTGGATCAAAAGGAAAACTCCTGGGGCTGGGGTCAGGGAACCTAAGGCCAATTAACAAATTTTCTAAAGCTAAACCAAAAGGAAAAACCCCATCTCCCCATTCCCCGGCAGCAAAGGATCAAAGGCCACTCTCCCCACAGCCTTCCCCCTTCCACCACGTCTCAGATGGAAAGGGAGAGTGCCTTGGATTGGTCATGTGCCAATCAGAAACGACCATCCGTTTATCCACAGAGGGCGCCAATTCACCTCAGCCTTTAGGTAGCCACAAACCAAATGCTTTATACAGATAAGGGGTAACTGAGAGGAACCTCACGTGGAGTACTTAAAACCCAGAAAACTTTGTAACCGGGCCCTTGAGCCACTTGCTCAGGGCCACTTCTACCCTGGGGAGCACTTTCTCGCTTAAATAAATTCCTGCTTTCACTGCTTCATTCCTTTGTTACTTTGTGCATCTTGTCCAATTCTTTGTTTAAAAGGCTCAGAACCTGGACAGCTTACACTTAAGGCCCTCCTTCCCGTAAAAGTAGGAATATGGGCAAAGATCACCTACTCTTAACTTATGTATTGCAAAATGAAAGTAGAGAAAAAAGAATTGACTCTTAGTGGATCGTTCGTTTGATTTATTCCACAAAGGTTTAATGAACACTCTGTTCCCCAAACAATGTAATGGGAAAAAAGGCACTGCTACTACCCATATGGAGGTGGAGTCTTCACTCATAGAGAAATTAGGGCAGGCACCAGTTCACATTCATTTTAGCAGGAATGTGATTTAACTCACACTATTTAATGATTTAAAAGACTAAATCCATGTCTGTAAGCCTGCAGTGACACTGCTTTATTTATGCATAATGAATCACACTGCCAATTGTTTCCAATCTTTTGGAAAACCATTGGTAGATGCTGTTTGTATACAAAATGATATCAGTGTTTAAATTATCTCATGGAGATTTCATTTAATTATTTAAAAGAAGAAAAATACATCTGCAAGAAAATGTTTATCTCAGAGTTATCAACACTATATCAATGTCTAAGAACAGGCCAATGATTATGTAAGTTATGGCTTTCCCAATTGATAGAAAAATATGCACTTACTGAAATTATATTTATGGAATTTAGGTAGCAGCATCAAAGAATAATATCAGCAGGGAAAAGAAAAAAACAGGTATAATTAGACTTACTGCCATATTAAAATATGTATAAACATAAATAAAGACTAGAAGAGAATATGAGAAAAAAGACATGTTAGACTAGTGGTCATGTGAAAGAATATTTCCTCCCTGATAATTCAATATTTAATGATAAACACATTCTAATATAAATCAACATTTAATAACTGTACAGAGGTGTGAAATTGCTAAGTTAGTGGTTCTTAAGTTTGCGTACACATTAGAAGTCTCCTAAAGATCTTATTAAAAATACTGAGATGGATCTCATCTGCAAAAATTCTAATTCTATTGATCGATAATTGGACACATGCAACAATATTATTTACAAAACAATAAGGCAAAAACCAATACTGCATTTAGCCCCAGCTCCAGCTCCTACTGAGAGCTGTTAGGTGGACAATGTCTTCCAGCTCTGGGTTTCTAGCATGCCTACTGAATTGTCAAGGAAGTTAAAGCCAGAGAGGATTCCTGACTCACCCAGAGTCACAGTTAGTCAGGCCGATACTAGATCCAGGGTCCCTCACTCAGAGTGCTTTCCCACTACCCATCAGACCCCTGGGGTTGGATGAGCTCCATTGGAATTTGGGGAAGATGCCATTTCCCTCTCCTTAATACTCAGGTTGCAAGGAAACAAGGAAGGTGAACTGGGGAGAAGGACAGACTGACTGAGAGCCTCCCCTGTTCTCCATCACCACTTCCTTCTTCCCCTGGACCTTTCTACCCAGACTAACATGACTCAAGTCAGCTCCTGCCCCACCCTCCCCTTTCCCTCACTTTCACATCCTCTCAGCACACGGACTGGGGAAAAAGGGCTCAGTGTCCAAACCAGGGGCCCAGGGCCTGAAAACCATACCTGATGATATCTGTCACATTTGTAAGGTTGATTTCAGAGCCACGAGTGGAGACAACGGCAGTTGACTCGGGTGGAACTTGGGTCACCGTTCTGGGGCTGGTATAGCGTGGGCGCAAGGACTTAGCAGTGGTAGGAGGAATCCTATACACATTCTGGGTAGAATTCTCATTGGAACCAGGGGTACCTGAAGAACCTGCAAGAAGACACATTGGATGGATGGATGGACAGATGAATGATGAAGGGGTGGATGGGTGGGTGAATGGATATATGGATGAAAAGGTGGATGAGTTGATGGATGGGTAGGTGGTATGGTAAATGAAGCTGAGGAGGGAAATAAGCATGGCCCAAATGCAAAGTTTTCTTTTGCTAAAACCAAAGAAATACTGTGGAGTCAACCTGAGTCAGAGATTGAAAAAGGGAAAGAAGAAAAAAAGGGCAGGAAGTGAGGGAGAGCAGAAAGAGAGAAGAAGAAAGGAATTTTTTGCCATTCGTATTGCTGGAAATGCACTTGCCTTCTGTTCTTCACCAATTCATGTGCCCCCACCTTCTCCAAGAATAATTCCAGGCTTACTTGATTCACTCTGCCTTTCATTCACCTGGCTTATGGCATATTGCTTTAAAAGTTATCTTTTATTAATATATTGTGTGTGCACCTTGTCTTCCTCAGGCTTAGAATTCCCCAGGTGCTGGGAACTTGAACCTGCCTCCCTTTCCTCTGTCTTCCATAAATCATTCCTTAATGCAACATCTACTGAGAGCCTACTTTGTGTCAGAAACTACATTATTTGCTAAGGGTGTAGAACCCGGGAAGGCACAGGGGCTTCCCTCAAGCAGGTCTGAAATTAATAGGGGACAGGTAAGTAAACCGGCCTCTCCTATCCAGTGAGATAGAGTTGTGTATGAGCTCTGGAGACTTGCTCCCCAAAAATGGGAGCCATGGACCATCAGCATTGGCATCACCTGGGAGATCAATAGAGATGCAGACTCTTGGGTCCCACCCTGGACCTATTCAGTTGGAGTCTGCATTGGAAATAAGATCCCCAGGTGGTCTGTGCCCACAGAAAGCTCTGAGAGGGGCTGCTTTAGAAGCACACAGGCATGCCACCAAATGCGTCCTTGGGAGGGGGAGTCAGGACATGACTTCTAAGCGGAGAATAAAGAATGGGACTAAATTATCCCAAATCTACCACTCATCTTAATTGTACCCCAATTCCTACCACAGCACCCCAAATTAGGCTCTGCTATCCAAGGAGAATCTCATGCATGGAAGGTTCTACTTACTATTAGACCTCAGATGAGAGACAAGGAGCTTCTGGGAGGAAGACAGCCTGCTAGGAATCCTGAACACCAGCTCTGCTGATGCTACCACCACTGCCCCTTTCCTCACCTGGCCTTCCTGTCCCCACCAATCCCAGGCCACTCACCCTTGGTCACCACCAAGCGGATGGGATCAAACAGCATGTGAGATTCCTTGGGAGGCTGGTAGATCACACACTGATACAGTCCAGAGTCTTCCACTTGAAGGTTGGTCATTTGGACCTGCAGTAAACCATGATCAGGGTGGTCTTCTAGTATGATCCTCCCAACTTGGACTCGATGGGAATTCTCTGAAGGCCTCTCTGTTTTTGCCAGGATCTTGGGCATCTTTCCCTCCATTTTCTGCCAAGCTTTCCTGCTGTTGGCATACTTCTCTAGTGTGTAGTCACATTTTACCTCCAGGGTCTGCCCCTCTTTGTGTTCATACTTCTCCTCAGTTAATTCAGTTGCAGCTCGGAGTTCTATAAGCAGGGAAAGAGAATTGGGTTCTGTGAGGAATTATTTTTCTCTCTCTGGGTGAGGAAAAGGAGAGGAGCCCCTGTTTTCTTGTCCAACCACCCATATTTCAGACAACGTTCTTGAGGCCTCCAGAGAAAACACAACTTGCCCTGCAAGCCAGCACTAGACCTCAGATCTTTCCACTGTGAGTAGGTTTTTTACTATAGGAGTGAGACTTCATATGGTGCACAAGGATCAAATTTCATAAATGATCACAGGAAGACTGACTTGGAGAGGAAGAAACTACCCAACTGGAGACAGAACATGGGACATTGTGCTAAGACCACAAGTGGCTGCAGCATGGTGGGAGGGAACAATTACAAGGCTGTATGACATAAAAAGTGAATGCAAAGACACAGTGCTAGAAGAGAGTGGCTCCAAGGACAGCTTGAGGAACTTCACCTAAGTCAGGGCAAGAACATCAGTTCAAAAGACCTTTGGACAAACAGTGAGGAAGCCGTCTGGAGGGCATGATGAGCATGGATATCTGACTACCTGGCACTCCTTTCTCCCTTCTTTGGGTAGCAGAGCACCCCTTTCCAAGGGAACGATCCTGTGTGGCTCTACTATTGGGGCTGCCCACATTCTCAAGGATGGGCACAGGACACAGGCTTTGCCAATCCAAGTACCCCATCTCGGGGTCAGGTGTGGTAGCTCATGCTTGTAATCCCACACTTTGGGAGGATGAGGAGGTCAGATCATCTGAGGTCAGGAGTTTGAGACCAGCCTGGCCAACATGGTGAAACCCTGCCTCTACTAAAAATACAAAAAATTAGCCAGGCATGCTGGTGCACACCTGTAGTCCCAGATACATGGGAGGCTGAGGTGGGAGAATCACTTGAACCCGGGAGGAGGAGGTTACAGTGAGCCGAGATCACAACACTGCACTCCAGCCTGGGCCTTGCCAGGCTGATTGGTTTAGGAAGGAGCACATGGCTGAGCTGGACCAGTCAGAATCCTCCCTGAGACTGCTGTAGCCATTAAGAGAAATGCTTCTTGCTGGGATTCACAGGTTAGTGAGATATGAAACTTTATTATGTGAAACTTTCTTCCATGTGGGAATAGGCTGCCTGAGAATGGCTAAACAGGCAGAAAGTGAGTGAGAGGAAGGGAGAGAGGGGAGAGTGGAGAGGAAAGAGAGAAAGAGAGAGAGAAAAAAAAAAACCCACGTTATCTGAGTCATGGACTCAGCTGTGCTCCAGAGGAGCACCCCTTGTACTTCCCAGTTACCTGAGCCAAGAAATGCCCCCTCCTATTTTTGATGTCACAGAGTCACAGCAGTGGTTATACAGTTATAACAGTAATAGCAGTAACCACCATGGTTTTGCTCCCTGCCACAACTTTTCCTGACAATATCTAGACATTTTTGGTTGTTATAACCAGGGAGAGAGGTGGGTGCTACTAACATCTAGTGGATACCAGGCTAAGCATCCTACAGTGCATAGGACAGCCCCCACAACAAAGAATCATCCCACCCCAAATGTCAATAGTGCCAGGTTTGAGAACCCCTGAGTTACAGTGACAATGGTTTCCACCACATTCTTGGAGGCTGAACCGGGTTAACCATCTGGAATTGGGAATGCTCATCTGGCCTTGTCCAAGGGAGCCTTGCTGATGGGAGGCCAAGCAGAGCAGAAGTTAGAAGACCAAGATCCGTGTTTCAGCTGGACACCCAGGGCTCTCTAAGTTTGCTGAAAAACTGTAGCTTACCCACTCAGGCCTAGGGTACCTTCCCCCATGGAGCACCAAATAACAGGCTGGACAGTGCTGCTGGGTTTACTGTGAGGGTCAAGGTAACACTAGTACTGCTGTTATTAATACCACACACTTAGGTCCTTGCAGGCCTGGTGAAAAATGACAAGCACTGCCCCTTTCATGGAGCCCCCTGGCATGCCCACCCCAGGATAGGCCAGCAGATCTGCCTGACCTTAGGAAGACTCGACTCAGGGACTCACAAGGATTTTAAAGGTGAAACCAGGCTTGAAAGCCAGTTCTTCTGGGAGCAGACTCCAGTTTCTAAGGAAACCTTGCAAACAGGCCTCCTGGGCAACTCCCACAAACTCCAGTCAGGAGTGCCCCTCCAAGAGGCAGCTGAGCAGAGGCTGAGTGTTGTCTGAAACCAAGCCTGGTTCCCTCATTTGTTCACTCACTCATCAGACTGTGGCTGAGAGACTTCTCTATCACAGGGACTGTGCTGGGCTCTTTGGAAGACACACAGACTCCATCCTCAAGTTGTTACCACTAAAGCCCTAACCTCTGAAGTTAATGTTACAGATAAATCTCCTTTATTTGCCAGCTCCCCAGGGAAGGTGGGAGCTACAGGTGACTGAGTTTGCAAACTTGCCTGTCTCTCACAGAAAGAAGGAGACAGTAAGAAACGAAGGCTGCTGAGCTGTCTGTGCAGCATTGCAAGAAGGGAAATCCTTTGAATATGTTAATTAAAAGGGTAGAAATACTACCTATTAAGTATTATGTGCTAAGGGTTTTCAAAGACTATCTTATTTAATCTTTGTAATGTAAAAAGTTGACACTATTATTCTCCCCATTTTATAGATAAGGAAACTGAGGCACAGAGAGATTAAGTGATCTGCCCAAAGTCTCACCATAGTTAAGTGCTAGAGCCAGGATTCAAACCCAAGGACTCTGGTTCCATCTAAAGCACTGAGCTACATGGCCCAACACAGTCTGATAGGGATTAGAGCAGTCCTGGCCCAAGCATAAATAAGCATCCAGTTGCAAGGAGCATTCAGGTTAACCCCTAACCTATCCCCACAGGGCACAATGAAATATATACCACTGGTTTTCTCTCACACAAGTACATAACCTTCAGCCCTCTGCTGTCTCCCAGTTCTCCTTCAGAAAAACATGAATCAAACACGAGGAAATACACTTGTCCATGAGGACCTAAATCCCTTCTGCCCATCTAGATTATCACTTCAGCTCCAAGAAGCCCCAGAGCAACGTCTGAGCATGGGCTTTACAAGGCAGTTGTCCATGACTTTGCTCAAAGTAGAGGGCCCAAGAGAATACCTCTCCCCAATTTTTCATGCCTTCCTAAGGCAAGCCTCGCTTTTAACTCATATTGACACTTTCCTCCTGTTATTCATAAGGATTAGGAGGAGGAGTGAATAAAGCCTCACATGCTTCTGGTTTGGGTGCAGGTATGAGCTGTGCAGATCTTAAGAGGAGACACATGGAAGAGCTGGGGCATGGGCCGGCCCTGCTGAGCCTCAGCAACTGTGCCCTCCAATACCAGCGTGCCATGGAGAGCTGGGATGATCACCCCCACCAAAATGAGCACCAGCCTCTTCTGGTCACATCTGTGTCCTCAGCAGTAGTATATTTGCTGGCCCATAGTAGACCCCTGGGAAATATTTGTTAAATCAATTCTGCCTTTTGGGTTTAACGGACTGTCAACATCAAATGGAATATAACATCCAACATCATGATGGAATATAAGAAAAAAATTTCAACATCAAGTAAACATTGTAGATCATGCCATGATGAGATCTACTCTATCATTATTCCCATGCCAGACTTTGCCTGTCTCTGACAACGTCAACATGCACAGACATCTTGTTTCCCTGACTCTCTCCTTCTTTTACTTTTGTGTGCAGACACTGCATGTTCTCCCGATTCTGGGTAGAGCAGCACAGTCTGGCATAACTATTGGGTGGCTCTATCTTGGATGGCCCTGTGTTCTGAAGCTTCAACAGAAAAGGGGGCCCTGAGATCCTGGACCAAACACCATCCCTGCCCACTCCTCTTCCTTGTCTTACCTGAGACAAAGAGCATCCACAGCAGCCCCCAGAGCCGGGTCTTCCTCATCCCTCCTGTGCACCAACTCCAACTGCTGCTGAGGGCTTCCGGGACAGCTACAAGGCACCACAGTCACCTAGAGGCTTCAGAAAGTTGCACAACAGGATGTGAGGACATTCCTGGGAGGCACTGAGCCTGGGCTCTGTTTCATCACCAGTTGCTGTGACTCCTGACATCAACAAAAGAATCCAGAGACCAGGACTCACTTCTCAGTTAAGTTTCTTTAACTCCAGTTTTCCTTTCTGTGGTAATAATGACAATTACCTTTCAACCTCACAAAATCTAAGAAAGAATGATACTTGAATGTAAATCAAAGTAAGGCATTAATATTAGGAAGGGGAACAGAGGGCCCTTTGCTATCCAGAGGCCCCCTCTCCATTCACATCCAATTTAGCGTAGTGAAGAGAGTCAGGCCCACATAGGGACAGGCGGCAACAATCATATCTCGTCTTCTCATCTTCAGGGTTTTTGTGAGAACATGTTTCTACATCCTGCCCTGCTTAGCCCCGCGGGTTCTCTTGGCTTCTGGTGACCTGGGGTGCACCTCCTCTTCATCACCAGGAGGGCCATACCCTGCATTTGTCCTCAGCATTGCCACAGACTTGGCCTGGGAGCTCACAGGAGTGTAGGGACCCCAGAAACAATTTGAGAGGACACTGCCACCACCCAACAAGAACAAACTTAGATTTAAAAAGGAAACTTGGTTCAAGACACTGAAGAAAGAAGAAAAAATCCAGCAGGTTTTGTACTAGAAGCAAGAAAAGACAGATTTGACAGCGTGAAAATCAAATCAGTAACGGAGAGGATTCACTTCAGAAATATTCCCAAATGTAAAATGAATAAAGACATTTAGAAGAGCTCAGAAATTTAAGCGAGGAAAAATCATAGAACTCCGATCTACAAATTAGAGATGCCCATAAAGCATAAAATGGAATGGTGGATCACAAGAAAGATTAAAATTTTATCTTAAAATATGCTTTCCAGGTCTGAGAAGAAATCTAAAATTGGAGGTTGAGAGTTCAACATGGGCAAGGAAAAAATTCATAAAGTGAGATCTAGAATAGGAAGTGTCTAGGTGAAAATTTTAAATTTAAATACAACGACTCCTACTGTTAAACAAAAAGTAACTTGGTTTCTTCAAAGGAATCGAAATAATCAGGACTCAGATTTCTTCTCTGAGTAACAAATACCATGAGAGAGTGGGATGAGGTATAGAGAATATTATGACCCTAATATTTTATACCCAAATTCATTGCTACTAAAGTATAGGAACAACTAAAAGGTACTATCATATCTGCAAATTAAAACAACAACCAAAAAAATTTTCAAGGTTAACTTTAATTTTTTAAATTAAAACTGTTCAATGTAGCAATTTATAAAATATAGAAAATAAGAAATAAACTTAAATCATGTTATTACACTTTATAGAGATCATTTGTAGTGGAGATTTTACTATGTTTATTTTTTGTTTTACAAATAATGTCGGAAAACAGGCTTCAAACATGCTTGAACTGAAATCTGCTGGCCCCTCCTTTTGCTGTAGTCAAGCAGTCCCTAAAAAGGAAAAATAGACACGAAAGGTCTTAACATTTTCTGACTCAGAGAAGAGTCTGTGTGACTTCTGTTGTGATGAGTCAGATTAATACAGCTCATTTCAGTGAATAAATCCCTCTTCTTACAACAAAATTAATATTCCACACTTAAATAATAGCTATACATACTTTCTACATAATGTAGAAATACATACTTTCTACATTTTTGTGTCTTCATATACTTTGTGTGGAGGATTAAGTTCCTGGAAGATTAAGAGGGAGCTTTGAACTAAACAGTCCAAGAAGAATTTCTAATTAGACTTGAATATCACCGGAGGCTGACAGCTCCTTCACATTTTCCTAACTATAGACAGCACCTGCATTTAAATTAGAATGAAGTAGAATGAAGTCTTTCTCCACTTGTCTGATCTATTTGTGTACTTGAGGTCAACAGTGTAAATAGTCATGTGTCACTTAATGACAGATACATTCTGAGAAATGTGTCGTTAGGTGATTTTGTGTTGTGGGAACATCATAGAGTGCACTTACACAAACCTAGAGGGCACAGCCTACTGTACACCTAGGCTGTATGGTATAGACTATTAATATTAGGAAGGGGAACAGAGGGCACTTTGCTCTCCAGAGGCCCCCTCTCCATTCACATCCAGTTTAAACAATTATCTTTCAACCTCACAAAATCTAAGCGAGAATGATACTTGAACATAAATTAAAGTAAAGCATGTTCCTAGGCTGCAAGCCTGCACAGTATGTTACAGTCCTCAATACTGTAGGCAATTGTAACACAATGGTAAGTATTTGTGTATCTAAACATAGAAGAGGCATAGTAGCAATACGGTATTATGACATTATAATCTTATGGGACCACCATCGTATATGCGGTCTGTCATGGACCAAAACGTCCTTGTGCAGTGCATGGCAGCATTCTCTAATCCTTACCACTTTATTTTTCTGAGGAGTTTAATGACCCAACCAGTAACTTCTTCAGGCTGAATAGGCATGACGATATTCCTGCCTAACTACTAGGGTCTCTTTAAATTCTCAAGCTACTGCTCCCAACAAGATATTATTTCTTAAGGCTTCTCATAGAAGAACATTGTGATTTGTGACCTATGGTTCCTGTTAATTTTACTAAGGCTGGGTCACATGTCCCATTTCCATGCTTGCTCATAGGGTGGCCTCTACCACCAGGAAAATTTAGTCTTTGGGTACCATGAACCTTTTTGTACTTGTCAAACTCTATCTTCAGAGCTATTATGAAATTAATACAGTTTCAAAATTGATACAATTAATGAAATAATACCAATATTATTCTGCTTTGTTTTGTCTTTAATAAGTCAGTGCCCCAAGTCAGTCGGTCTCAATCTTCACTACGGGGTAAATTAGCAGTTTCTTCCTTAATAAAGATTGGTTAATCTAACCTAGCTAGAATATATGTGTAACATTTTTTAACAATGAGATTGCATATACAATATCTTCTTTTCTGGCTCAGAGGAGGGGCCCACATGGAACCGGAACACAGATCTCTGAGGATGGTGTGACCCTGGTGCTGATATCTCTGAGGAGGCCCAATGATACTACTTCTGAGGGTGGGGAAAACTGCAAACTGGAACCAGTCACTGTTGCCCGTGAAAAGCATCGCTGAGGTTACTCACAATGGAAGGGGATGAAACAGAAATCAGTGGACGTGTCCTGTCTTCCTCCTCCAGCCTCCCAGTATCCCTCTAGTGCCCCTATTGAGAGTCCAACAGGGAACCAGCCAGCAAAGACAAAGTGAGTTTCAGAATCTCCACTCAAACCAAGGTAAAGAAGTGTTAATCAGAGAGATGATGACTGAATAACCAACTCACTCACACAGTCAATAAACAAGGGCACCTCAATTGTGGGACAGGAATCTTTGATGAGCCATGCTAAGTGACTGTGTTACAGGAAAGGGGTCCAGATCCAGATCCCAAGAGAGGGTTCTTGGATCTCACACAAGAAAGAATCCAGGGCAGGTCCACACAGTAAAGTGAAAGTATGATTACTAAAAAAGTAAAGGAATAAAGAATGGCTACTCCATAGACAGAGCAGCCCCAAGGGCTGCTGGTTGGCCATTTTTATGGTTATTTCTTGATTATATACCGAACAAGGGGTAGAATATTCATGCCTCCTCCTTTTAGACCATATAGAGGAATTTCCTGACATTGCCATAGCATTTCAAAACTGTCAAGGTGCTGGTGGGAGGATGACCAAAGGTCACTCTCGTTGCCATCTCGGTTTTGGTGGGTTTTGGCCAGCTTCTTTACTGCAGCCTGTTTTATGAGCAGTCTTTATGACCTGTATCTCGTGCTGACCTCCTATCTCATCCTGTGACTTAGAATGCCTTAATCATCTGGGAATGCAGCCCAGTAGGTCCCAGCCTCATTTTACCCACCTCCTATTCAAGATGCAGCTGCTCTGGTTCACATGCCTCTGACATTTCCCCCCTCCCTTTTATAAGGGAACCCTTAATCCTAAGGGTTTCAGAGGGATGAAGATCCGTTTTCTGTAACTTCTTCAGGCTGAATAGGGGTGACGATATTCCTGCTTAACTATTAGGGTCTCTTGTATTCAGTGCAGGGAGGAGCTCAGTCAGAAAGCATCAGTATGCTGAGGGCCATTCGTTACTCTTGAGTTCTGACAAAAGTTGATGTCTGGAAGATTAGCAAATGTTCAGTTTAAGAAAACATTCAGTAAGCTTATCCTGCATTCCTACACAAAGAGTAAAACAGCAATATATTCCACAACAATAAAGCAAAATAAGTAAAATTATCCCAAGTAAACTAAATTAGAAGGCTTTCCATGAACTGGGCAGCTGTTAAAACCAAGCTGATATAGGGTTGTTAGCCAATTCCAATATGTGCTCAGAATTAAAATATTGATCCAGATTTTTGTATTTCCCCTTCCTATTGTTTCTTCTGAGCAGCAGCCAGAAGTCACTGGTTGGTTCACAGGAATAAGCAAGGTTAGCCTAAATTGCAGAAACAAACTTAAAATTGAGGAGACTAGAATTTAATAACAAGTGTACCATAGTTCTTGAAACATAATATTTCTCTTTCCAATTTCCCATTTTTACTAAAGACAAATCATGGCAAGACAGATTTGCTTTATTATGCTTGGCCTGATTATTTGTATAAAGTGCAGCAAGAATCATTATTTTCACATAAGCCCTTTTAAATTGGCTTTGATGGAACTCTGTTCCCTGGAAGGAATCTTAGATAAGACTTTTTTAAAGTGAAGCCCAGCCATAGGGTTGTACCCTTAAATACCTGAGTTGAGTAAATTCTACTCCTCTTGGGGGTTCTGGACCTGTTAGAAAGTGACATTCTTTACTTACCACTGGTAAGAAACCTTGTACATGGACTTTGTAGGCAAGGTGTGAGTCCAGTTCCTCAAGGGGCTTTTATTGGCTCTACAAGTCAAATCTGATTCCTTAAAGGAAAGCATGCCATTCCAGTCAAAGCCTTGGTAAAATAACCAGTTTTTTCCACTGTGTGCTGTTGCAGAAGAAAACAGATTCTTATTATACTTCCACAAATAACTATATTGCCATAAATTAAGAATACTCACAAATAGTTTCTAAATTCTGGAGAAATCGGGTAAAGAGAAACAAACATGCTCCAAATTTTGTTCAGAGGAGTATACTTTACTCAATTGTTAAAAGCTGTAAATAGCTTAAAAGTTTTCTTAACTCTGAAAAACAAAACAAAGGATCAGCAACATTTTAAGCAAAGTCAAAAGACTGCTTCATACTTTTCAGTTTAGTTTATGTAGTTAACTCCTGTTCTGTTTGATATTCATGAACATTCCAGTTCTCCATGAGAGTTCTGAAAGTTGTTTCCTCTATTCTAATGTCACTATTTCCAGAGTTATCAGAAGGCTGCATTTAAGAACAGCTTTTAAAGTCCTATAGCTGATTATAAACCACCTTTTAAATAGAACCAAAACAAGACAACAATTGTCTGTGGATGGCAAAATGTCTTAGGACAGCCACTAGTAAAGTCATAATTGACTAGAAAATTCTGGTTACCTCCATGGCTTGCAATGATTTTATGTAACAATTATTAATAACATACACTAAGTCATATTAGAATTATAGGAGTTTCCCATAATTTTGGAACATATACCAATAACATGTTTATACAAATACAGCCCAAAGAAAACCAAACACCATTTTATATTTGATAATGCTTTCTGTATGATTTTAATATCAAACAAACCAAATGTCACTATGGCATTAGTACATTATTGATGTCAGGCCCAATTTTTAATAAAACATTATAGACTAATTTATTTCATCTTAACCAGTTTTACCATAAGGTAAGATTCTCATAAACCTTTATAAATTTTTGTTAAAGAGCAGATTATAAGCAGGTTTTGCTTTCAGAAAACCTATTGTGCTTTTATTTCAATGCTTAATTTACAGAAAATCTGAGTAATACCTCTATAATTTTGGCCCATATGTTTACACATAGAATATCTTTTACAATTAGTTTTTTAGAAATCTTCCACAACTTGCTTAAACTTTCAGCTTTATTCTGTCTAACTTAAAACAATCCTTTAACCTTTTAATCTAGGCAAGAAAAATCCACATTCCCATGAGTTCATATAATTT
This sequence comes from Rhinopithecus bieti, assembly GCF_001698545.2. Classification (NCBI taxonomy): domain Eukaryota; kingdom Metazoa; phylum Chordata; class Mammalia; order Primates; family Cercopithecidae; genus Rhinopithecus; species Rhinopithecus bieti. The sequence continues at coordinate 6,207,801 of NW_016804694.1, forward strand.
TTTTTTTACCAAAAACACATTCTACTTTCTTCACACACCCTGCATGTAAAACTGTTTCTTCAGTAGTCTCAATTACATGTTACAATGTTAACTTTTAGCAATTTTTACTTATTGTGAAAACCTTGCTAAGTTCAGGATTTTAATCATGTACTAGGTGTGGAGCCTAGCCTAGGACACACCAGGCAAAAGTGCAGATAAGGGCTGACTGTTTCCAGCATCTAACTGCACGTGTCCCAGGTCTCACCTAGCAGTAAAGCAGACAAGTTGAATAGTTAAGAGTCACAGTGGCATTTTATGAAGAACCTTCTTAGCATAGCTAGGGGGCATGGCTAATTTCACATGTCCCCAGGCCTTATCTAGAATCAATGCTCCAAAATAAATTGAACAACTTTTAAAAGTCAAAGAAGCAGTTTATGACCTTAAAGCATTTAGGAAACTTAATATCTGACCTGCATAATTTAGACCAAATGTTTACATTTTGAAAATATTTTATTTTACCAATAATCTTTAAAACTGTTTTATTTCCCAAAGATTACTTAAGTCATATGAACCAAAAGATGTTACACTTTTAACTTTTTTGACATAATATTTGATTTAAGCACTTATTTTAAACCAATTAATCTAATTATTTTATATTATACACACATGATTCATATAAATACATAGACAGACAGAAGATAGAGGACTTATCCCATAAGCCAGGAATCAAACCCTAAACCCAGTCCGCCACTGTGAAAAGAGAAAGCATGGCCACATGGTTATAAGGTCAAGCTCCCAAGGACATACTAGACAGGAAGGAAACCTCATCCAGTTTTTTCAGGGACCTGCAGCAAAGTTTGTAACTGACCAGTTTACTGGGCTGTCTTGAAAAGTGGGCTTACAGGTAGGTGTCCGAGGCCTGTGTTCTATCCTAAAGTACTCCTCTGCGTTATAGAACACAGAAAGACACACAAAACACACCAAATTCACTACAGCTTAAGACTAGCTTCATGAATTAATTCTTCCATTAATCAAAACTTTACAGAGGAGATAAACAGTGATTTTTACCATTCATTCAACCAGTTTGCACAGAGAGAGAGGAGAAAGCATTGCCTAAGGCAGGGTGAGGAAGGCAAGGTGCTCAGGGAGGCCAGAGAAAGACCCACCCATTGCAGCAACACTGCAAAGTTCAGGCAGCCACTTGTTGATCAAGCAGGAACTTTTTCCAGCAGTGCCATCAGCTCTCAAGTTTTCCCTTTTTAGGAAGGAAAATGCTCCCCATGCCCCATGATCCTGTATACGCTTAACCCTGTCACCCACAGCCATCAGCAAAGAGTGCAAAGCAGATCATTTCAAAGAGAATAGCAGTTAATATCCCATAGTGCTAAATTCGTTCTTAGCCAAAAAGGACTTTACCAAGAAGGACTTTACCGACAGGGACCTCTAACCCCCTAAATCTCAGAAGGGACTCTAACCCTCGTAAGTCGGGTCTCTAACCCAGTTGGTCAAGCGTTCTTGTCTTTTATTAAGAGGGGGCTCCAACCCACTATGTCTTAGGAGAGACTCTAACTCCTTTAAATTGAGCCTCTAACCCAATCCCATTCTTTACCCAGGTATATGCACCCCACTTACCCAAAGTCCGCCAATCAGTGCTGCAGTCTATTTCCTTTGCATCGGGGGTCTCCTCAGTACCATCCCTTCTGTGGTTCACCAGAAAGATGTTACAGAAACATCCTCAGATGTTTTTTAATTTTTTTTCCTAAATGAAGTCCTTTTAATTTTCAGACCATTTTAATATAAAACATTTTAATAATATACAAACAGCAATCACAATGGCATCCACGTGGAAGCGAAGGGACTCTGGCACAGATGGGGAGGCGGACTTCGGAGGAACGGTTTTCAGGGTCCCAGTTGCTTTCCTTGCCTGCAATCACTCTGGTCTTAGCAGAGGGAAGATTAAGGCAGCCAGAGGCAGAGGGGCTCTGATCCTGACCCAGAGACAGACTAAGCACAGCAGGCCCCTCTAACATCATCTTCCCACCATGGCAGCCTCCAGGGAAAGCCAGATTCAATCAGAAGAGAACAGGAAGGTGGCTGTGATTAACAGGAAAGGCAACCATGGTTCCTCAGCATCCTGTTGATCACACCTCTGGAAATAGGGTTTTGCAGTGACTGCTGGATTGAAGAGGATCTAAGAATCTTCCTGGGAGAAGGATGGAAATGGGATCTGAGTCTGCGTACTAAGCAAGATGCCTTGTCTGTAACACCAGAAAGCTGGAGTGGATCTGCTCAGATGTTTGGGAAGAGAAAAGAATGACAGAGCCTTTGGCCCAGGAGAGCTGGAGTGTTAACTAGCATTGACTGAGAAATCCTCTAGGCAGGCCAGGGAGGTCTGTGGCCCACCACTTACCCAAAAGTAGCCATTGGGTTGGGGGTTTCTGCACTATAGTCACTTCCATGGTCAGCAGAAAGATGTTACAGGACCCCACCACTTACCCAGGGTTAGCCTTTGGGTCGGGGATTTCTAGTCCCTTCTGTGGTTGCCAGAAAGATGCTACAGGAAATGGGTCTGGATTCAGACCCCAAGAGAGAGTTCTTGGGTCTTGTGCAAGAAAGAATTCAGGAGAAGTCCATATAGTAAAGTGAAAGCAAGTTTATTAAGAAAGTAAAGGAATAAAAGAATGTCTACTCCATAGACAGAGCAGCCCCAAGGGCTGTTGGTTTAGCCATTTTTATGGTTATTTCTTGATTATATGCTAAACAAGGGGTAGATTATTCATGCCTCCCCTTTTTAGACCATGTAGGGTAACTTCCTGACATTGCTATGACGGTAAACTGTCGTGGTGCTGGTGGGAGCGTAGCAGTGAGGACAACCAGAGGTCACTCTTGTTGCCATCTTGGTTTTGGTGGGTTTTAGCTGGCTTCTTTACTATAACCTGTTTTATCAGCAAGATCTTTATAACCTGTGTCTTGTGCTGACCTCCTATCTCATCCTGTGACTTAGAATGCCTTAACCATCTGAGAATGCAGCCCAGTAGATCTCAGCCTTATTTTACCCAGCCCCTATTCAAGATGGAGTTGCTCTTGTTCACACGCCTCTGACAACTGCACCAGCCTTTCACCTACGCTGAAGGCCTACATAGCAATTAAATGTGAACAACATCATTATCCTGATAACAAAACCAAAGACATCACAAGAAAAAAACTACAGACCAAATCCCTTATGAAAATAGACACAAAAATCCTCAGCAAAACACTAACAAACTGAATACAACAATATATAAAAAGGATTATACACCATGACCAATTAGGATTTGTCCTACTTGGCATTGGTTCAACATATGAAAATATTTCAGTGTAATACTCCATATTACATTGTAAAGGAGGAGGAAAATGTCACAGTCATTTCAATAGATGCAGAAAAAGCATTTGACAAAATTCAACTCTCTTTTATGATAAAATACTCAATAAACTAGGATAAGAAGGGAATTTCCTCTATGCAATAAAGAGCATCTATTAAAAAAAAAAAAAAAAAGCCCTACAACTAACATATTTAATGATGAGAGACTGCAAGCTTTCTCTCCAAGATCAGGAATAAGACAAGAATGTCTTCACAGGCAACTCTATTCAACATTGTACTGGAGGTTCTAGCCAAGGCAATTAGGCAAGAAAATAAAAGGCATCCAGGTTAGAAACAAAGAAGTAAAACCATCTCTATTCACAGGTGACATAATCTTGTACATAGGAAATTCTAGGGAAGTTTTTAAGAAAACTATTAGAGCTAATTAACAAGTTCAGCAAAGTTACAGGATATAAGATCAATGTATAAAAATCAGTTGTATTTCTACTTACTAGCAACAAACAATCTGAAAATGAAATGAAATTAAGAAAGCAATTTCCTTTATAATGTCATCCAAATGAATGAATATTTAAGAACAAATTGAACAAAAGAATGCAAGATTTGCACACTAAAAACTACAGAACATTGTTATCTGGCAGAGCCTTTGTTTTTTTGTACCCACTCACCCAGCTTGGGTCCCATCTCCACTGCTTTATGTTTCTGCTCCAGGAGGCCCTAGGTGACTCTGCTGCAGCCTCTACCATCCTGTGACCTGCAGGAGCTCAGTAAGATGGCTAACTAGATGCAGCTAGGAGGAACATCTGCCACCTAAGGACGGTGACATAGAGAAGACTGGTGTACTGAGGGAAGGCACTGAGAGTGGATGGAGGGAGGACACAGAAGCTGGGAGAAAGCTGGAAACCTTGCATGGGCCATCGTACCTTGGGACTCATTCCTGGCCCCCAACAACTCTGGGGAACAGGTGAGTTGAGCAGGCAAGGCATGACCCACTCTTGCCACAGACCTCTAGAATCCTGACAGCAGGAGACCCCACAACCCCACAGACACTTGAGCTGGCAGAAGGAGCTGCTTAGAGAGGTAGTAAGGGCAGGACTCCAGTCTGTGTAGAACCCAGAGGGTTTGGTGTGGGAATGTCTGTGGTGGAGCACAGCTGGGGATGCCCATACCACAAGGCTCACCATGATCTCCTAGGAGATTTTAGCCTTGGGGAAACTGTCTGATTTCAACAGAGCAGGGTGGTCTTGCCAGTGAGACAGGCCAGTCTGATCTGAGTGCCCTCCTGTCTGCTGGCCTCTCCTGGGGCCCCAGCCTGCCCATGCCTGCTTTCAGTGCAGCCTTGGATACCCAACTGGTGTGCCTCCTGGGGGCCTGCATCATAGCTCCTTCACCAGCAGTCCTGACCATCAGAGCACTCAGCAGAGTGGCCCCTGCTGATGAACACCAGCCCACCACACCCTCCCTCTGTGGCAGCCTTCCCCATGCCACTTTACCAGCACACATTTGCTCACAGCCAACCCCCCACCACTTTCCCAGTACACGTATGTGTGGGCGGATCTCACCTCCCCTTCTCCGCTGGTGCATGTGTGCATGTGAACCTCACAGTACCGCTACTACAGGCATGAGCATACCCCTGCCCCAGCCATGCTGCCATTGCCAGTGTGAACACAGGCACAGAGGCCCCACCTCCCACCCCACACTGCCGCCACCACTAGCACAAACACACACACATGGTGGCCCACAGTCTGTCTCACAGCTGCCAGGACCCTACCCCAGCCAAAAAGCATGCACCCTGCTATGCTGCTGCTGCTGCTGCTGCTGCTGCTGACAGATGCAAACACACACGGATCCTACTGGCATTTGACTGGTACCACCCATCAGAGTGTCGTGACCAGCAGCCCAAGAATACCTCTGTCCCTCTAGCATGGCTGGTTCCTAACCTCAAGGGGCCAGAGAATAAAGCTGGGGGCCTCATTCCAGCCCCCCAGAGCTAGAGCCTGCAGCTTAGGAGTGCTGAGTTGAGCCTTGGCCCCCTAAAATCTTCCAGAAACAAAGCTAGTCAACTGGACCCACCTTATACCACAATCAAACCCCCAAGGGCATCAATGAAGATAAAAGCAAACAAACCTGTCCAAAGGACGGCAGCTTCAAAGATTGAAGAAACATCAGCCACACATATGAGAAGAAATCAGCACAGGAACTCTGGTCTCTCAAAAAGTCAGAGGTCTTTTTACCTCCAAATGACCACACTAGTTCCCCAGCAATGGTTCTTAACCAGGCTGAAATGATTGAATCACAAAAACAGAATTTAGAATATGTATAGGAACCAAGATCATTGAAATTCAGGAGAAAGCCAAAACCCAATCCAAGGATTCTAAGGAATACAATAAAACAATAAAGGAGCTGAAAGACAAAATGGCCATTTTCAGAAAGAACCACACTGATCTGATAGAGCTGAAAAACTCACTTCAGGAATTTTATAATACAATCAGAAGTATTAACAGCAGAATTGATGAAGCTGAAGAAAGAATCTCAGAGCTCAAAGACTGGTTATCCAAAATAACTCAGACAAAAATAAGGAAAAAAATAAAGAAGAATGAACAAAACCTCTAAGAAATGTGAGATTATGTAAAGAGACCAAATCTATGACTCACTAGAATCCCTGAAAGAGAAGGAGAGAAAACAAGCAACTTGGAAAACATATTTCAAGCTATCATCCATGAAAATTTCCCCAACCTCACTAGAGAGCACCACATTCAGGATATTCAGAGACCCCTGCAAGATACTAGATACAATGGCCATCCCCAAGAAACATAGTCTTCAGATTCTCTAAGGTTGAAATGAAAGAAAAAAGTGTTAAAGGCAGCTAGAGAGAACGGGCAGGTCACCTACAAAGAGAACCAGCTAGCAGCAAACTTTCAGCAGAATCCTACAAGCCAGAAGAGACTGGGGGCCTATATTTAGCATTCTTTTTTGTTTTGTTTTTTGTTTTTTGTTTTTAATCTCAATAGCTTAAGAGGTACAAGTGGTTTTTGGCTACATGATGAATGAATGAATTGTATGGTGGATGAATTGTATAGCAGTGAAACCTGGACTTTTAGTGTATTCATCACCTAAATAGTGTGTATTATACCAACAGGTAATTGTTCATCCTGAACCCCTTTCCCACCCTTCTCCATTCTGAGTTCACAATGTTTATTATACCATTCTGTATGCCTTTGTGTATCCATAGCTTAGCTCCCACTTACAAATGAGAACATTCTATATTTGGTTTTCTGTTCCAGAGTTGTTACTTCACTTAGGATAATGGACTGTAATTCCTTCAAAGGTACTGCAAAAGACACTACTTCACTCTTTTTCATGAATGCATAGTATTCCATGGTGTGTGGATGGATGGATAGATAGATAGATAGATAGGTAGATAGATAGATAGATAGATAGATAACCATATATTTTTATCCACTTACCAGTTAGTTGGTAATGAGGATGATTCCATATATTTGCAATTGTGAATTATGTTGCATACATTTAGCCTTCTTAAAGAAAAGAGATTCCAACCAAGAGTTTCATATCCAGCCCAGCTAAGCTTCATAAGTGAGGAGAAATAAGATCCTTGTCAGACAAGCAAATGCTAAGGCAATTCATTACTACCAGACTTGTCTTACAAGAGGTCCTGAAGGGAGTACTAAATATGTTAAAGAAAGACCATTACCAGTTGATATAATCTGAATATTTGTCCCCACCCAAATGTCATGTTGAAATGTAATCTCCAATCTTGGTGGTAGGGCCTGGAGGGAAGGGTTTGGATCAAGGGAGTGGATCTCACATGAATGGTTTGGGCCATGACTTGGTGACAAGTGAGCTCTCATCTGAGTTCACACAAGATCTGGTGGTTTGAAAGTGTGTGGCCCCACCATTCTCTCTTGCTTCTGCCTTCACCATGTGCCATCCCTGTAGCCCCTACACCTTCTGCCATGACTGTAAGCTTCCTGAGGCCTCCCCAGAAGCAGATGTCAGCACCATGCTTCCTGTATAGCCTGTAGAACCATTAGCCAATTAAACCTCTTTTATTTATAAATTATCCAGTCTCAGGTATTTCTTTATAGTAATGCAAGAATGACCTAATACATTGGCCACTACAAAAACACACTTAAGTACATACACCATTGACATTATTGAGCAACCGCACAAACAAAGCTGCATAATAACCAGCTAACAATGGATAACAAGATCAAATTCACACATATCAATACTAACTTTGAATGTAAAAGGGCTAAAATCCCAATTAAAAGTCACAGAGTAGCAAGTTGGATAAAGAAGCAACACTCAGTTGTATGCTATCTTCAAGAGACTCACCTCACATGAAATGAGACCTCTCAGCTCAAAGTTAAAAGATGGAGAAAATGTACCAAGCAAACAGAAAAAAGCAGGAGTTGCTATCTAATTTCAGACAAAACGGAACTTAAGCCAACAAAAATAAAAAAAGACAAAGAACATTACATAGTGGTAAAAAGTTCAATTCAGCAAGAAGATCTAACTATCCTAAATATATATGCATCCAACACAGGAGCACTCAGATTCATAAAGCAAATTCTTGGAGACCTACAAAAAGACTGAACTTGACACTTGACCAAATGAATCTAATAGATATTGATAAAATTCTCCACCCCAAAACAATAGCATGTACATTCTTCCTATCTGCACGTGGCACATACTTTAAAGTCAACCACATAATCAAGCAAAAAACAATCCTCAACAAATTCAAAGAAACCAAAATCACACCAACCACACTCTTGGACCACAGCACAATAAAAATAGAAATCAATAGTAAGAAAATTGCTCAAAACCATACAATTGCATGGAAATTAAATAACCTTTCCCCGAATGACTTTTGGATAAACAACAAAATTAAGGCAGAAATCAAGAAGTTCTTAGAATCAATGAGAACAATGATACAACATACCAGAATCTCTGAGACATAGCTAAAGCAGTATTAAGAGGGAAGCTAATAGTACTAAACACCCACATCAAAAAGTTAGAAGGATCTCAAATTAACAACCTAACATCACACTTAGAGGAAATAAAGAAACACCAGTAAACCAACCCCAAAGCTAGCAGAAGACAGGAAGTAACCAAAATCAGAGCTGAACTGAAGGAAAGTGAGTCACAAAAAATGATACAAAAGATCAATTATTCCAGAAGTTGGTTATTTGAAATAATAAATTATATATATATA
>NW_016804694.1:6216568-6235620 GCF_001698545.2 Rhinopithecus bieti
TATTAGCTAGATTAATAAAGAAAAAAGAGAAGATCCAAAAAACACAACCAGAAATGAAAAAGGGGACATTACCACCAACCCCACAGAAACACAAAAAATCCTCAGGGACTACTACAAACACCACTATGCACACAAGCTAGAAAACGTAGAAGAAATGAATACATTCCTGGAAACATACAACCTCCCAACACTGAACTGGGAAGAAATTGAATTCTTGAACAGAATAATATATTCCTAAATTGAATCAGTAACAAAAGGCCTACCAACCAGAAAAAGCCCAGGACCAGATGGATGCACAGACAAATTCTAAGAGATATATTAATATAAAGAAGAGTTGGTACCATTCCTATTGAAACTATTCCAAAAAGTTGAGTAGGGACTCCTCCCTAACTCATACTATGAGGCCAGCATCATCCTGATACCAAAAGCTGGCAAAGACACAACAAAAAAAGAAAGCTTCAGGCCAACATCCTTGACAAACATAGATGCAAAAATCCTCAATAACGTACTAGTAAACCAAATCCAGCAGCACATCAAAAAGCTAATCCACCATGAACAAGTAGGCTTCAACCCTGGGATGTAATGTTGGTTCAATATATGCAAGTCAATAAATGTGATTCATCACATACATAGAACTAAAAACAAAAACCACATGATCCTCTCAATAGATGCAGAATTTTGATAAAATTCAGCATTGCTTTATGGTAAAAACCCTCAACAAACTCAACATTGAAGGAATACCTCAAAATAATAAGGACCGTCTACGACAAACTCACAGCTAACATCATACTGAATGGGCAAAAGCTTGAAGCATTCCCCTGGAGAACCAGAAAAAGATATGGATGCCCTCTCTCACCACTTCTATTCAACATAGTACTGGAAGTCCTAGCCAAAATAATCAGGCAAAAGAAAGAAATAAAAGTCATCCAAACAGGAATAAAGGAAGTCAAACTATTTATCTTCACAGATTATATGATTCTATGCCTAGAAAAACCTATTGTCTCTGCCCCAAAGCACTTTGATCTGATAAACAACTTTAGCAAAGTTTCAGGACACAAAATCAATGTGCAAAAATCAGTATCATTTCTATACACCAACAATTTCCAAGCTAACCACCAAATCAAGGACACAATCCCATTGACAATAGCCACAAAAGGAATGAAATACCTAGGAATACAGCTATCCAGGGAAGTGAAAGATTTCCACAAAAAAATTACAAAACACTGCTCAAATAAATCAGAGACGACACGAACAAATGGAAAAACATTCCATGTTTGTGAATAGGAAGAGTCAATATTGTCAAAATGGCCACACTACCCAAAGCAACTTACAGATTCAATGTTATCCCCACCAAACTACCAATAACATTTTTCACAGAATTAGAAAAAAACATTTTAAAATCCACATAGAACCAAAAGTTTGAATAGCCAAGACAATCTTAAAAAAGATTAAAGTTGGAGGCATCACATTACCCAACTTTGAACTATACCACAAGGCTACAGTAACCAAAACAGCATGGTGCTGGTACAAAAACAGACACATAGACAAATGGAAAATACAGAGCCCAGAAATAAAGCCATATACCTACAACCAACTGATCCTTGACAAAGTCGACAAAAACAAGCAATGGGAAAAATCCATTTGGCTAGCCAATTACCCTAGCATCATTTATTGCACCATTTATTTATTCAATAAGTGATGCTGGGGTAATTGGCTAGCCATATGCAGAAGACTGAAACTGAGCTGCCTCCCTTACACCATATATAAAAAAAATCAACTCAAGATGGATTAAAGACTTAAATGTAAAACCTAAAATTACAAAAACCCTGAAGATAACCTTGGAAATAACATTCTCAATATAGGACCCAGCAAAGACATAGCATTTTCATGGCCAAAATGCCACAAGCAATTGCAACAAAAACAAAAATTGAAAAATGGGACCTCATTAAACTAAAGAGCTTCTGCCCAGCAAAAGAAACTATCAACAGAATAAATAGACAACCTACAGAATGTGAGAAAATATGTGCAAGCCATGTACCTGACAAAGATTTAATATCCAGAATCTGTAAGGAACTTAAACAAACTTACAAGCAAAAAACAAACAGCCCCACAAAAAAGTGGGCAAAGGATATGAACAATCAATTTTCAAAAGAAGACATACACATAACAAACAAGCATATGAAAAAATACTCAACATCACTAATCATTAGAGCAATGCAAATCAAAACCACAGTGAGACACCATCTCACACTAGTCAGAATGGCTATTATTAAAAACTCAAAAAATAAAAGATGCTGGAGAGGTTGCAGAGAAAAGAGAATGCTTATAAACTGCTGGTGGGAATGTAAATTAGTTCAGCCACCATGGAAAATGGTTTGGTGATTTCTCAAAGAACTTAAAATAGAACTACCATTCAACTCAGCAATCCCATTATTCGGTATATGCCCCTAAAAATATAAATCGCTCTACCATAAAGAAGCATGCACACATATGTTCACTGAAGCACTAGTCACAATAGCAAAGACGTGGAATCAATGCAAATGTCCATCAATGATAGACTAGATAAGGAAAATGTCATGTATATACATCATGGAATACTATGCAGCCATAAAAAGAACAAGATGATGTCCTTTGTAGCAGCATGGATGAAGCTGGAGCCCATCATGCTAAACGAACTAATGGAAAAACAGAAAACCAAATACCTCAGGTTCTCACTAATAAGTGAGAACTAAACATTGAGTACATATGGACACAAAGAAGGGAATAACAGATACCTGGGTACTGTGCTTATTACCAGGGTGATGAAATAATCTGTATACCAAATTCCTGTGGCGTGCAATTTACCTATATAACAAACCTGCACATGTATTTCTGAACCTAAATAAAAGTTACTTGTTAAGGAAATAAAATTAAATCCTTATAGTTTAAAAACATATATATTATATATATAATGCTTCATGAATTTGTATGTCATCCTTGCAAAGGGGCAATGCTATTCCTCTCTGTATCATTCCAATTCTAGTATACGTGCTGCCAAAGTGAGCACAAGACTATTAAGGTGAGGTTATTAGGTCATGGGGATCTTCCCTTATGAATGGATTAATGCTGGTATTGGGGAACTGGATTAGTTATTGCAGGAATGGGTTCCTGACAAAAGGATGGTGATACGGTTTGGCTCTGTGTCCCCACTCAAATCTCATGTTGAATTGTAATTCCCAATGCTGGGGGAGGGACCTGGTGGAAGGTGGTTGGATCATGGCAGAGGATTTCCCCTTGGCTGTTCTCATGTTGGTGAGTGAGTTCTCATGAAATATGATGGTTTAAAAGTGTGTGTGGCACTTCCCCTCTCACTCACTCTGTCTCCTGCTGCCTTGCGAAGACGTGCTTGTTTCTCCTTCACCCTTCTGCCACGATTGTAAGTTTCCGGAGGCCTCCCCAGACGTGCCTCCTGTTCAGCCTGCAGAACCAGAGCCAATTAAACCTCTTTGCTCCATAAATTACCCAGTCTCCAATCTTTATGGCAATGTGACAATGAACTAATAGAGATGGATTTGGTTATCTCTTCCTCTGGATAGGTTGGTTCCTCCCAACCCTTCCTCCTTCTGCCATGGGATGATTCCGAAAGAAAGCCATGATCTGATGTGCCCCCTTCGCCTTGGACTTTTCATCCCCAGAACTATAAGCCAAATGAATTATTTACCTTTATAATTTTTTTAAAAGATTGGTGAAAGAAATTTTAAAATAACTCAATAAATTGAAAAACACTCCTTGTTCATGGATTATAAGACTTAATATTGCTTAAATGACAATATTCCCCAACTTGATCTACAGATTAAATGCAATTCCTATCAAAATTCACTTTCTGTAGAGTCTGACAACATGCACTGGCATAAATATAAAAATATAAATCAATGGAATAGAATTTATGGTCCAGAAATAAGCCTATACATTTATGGTCGACTAATTTTTGATAGGGGTACCAAAATAATTCAATGGGGAAAGGATAGTCTTTCAACAGTTGGTTTAGGACAATTACATGTGAACATGTGAACAAACTTAGACACCTACTTCACACCATATATAAAATTAACTCAAAATAGATCAAAGATCTAATGTAAAAGCTAAAACTATAAAACTCTAGGACAAAAAAATACAGGAATAAATCTTTGTAACCTTGGATTAAGCAACAGTTTCTTAGATATGACACCTAAAGTAACCAAAGAAAGAAAAGATAAATTGGACTTAATCAAAATTAAAACTTTTATGCTGCAAAATTTTACTATCATGAGAGTAAAAGGACAACCCACAGAATAAAAGAAAATATTTACAAGTCATATATCTGATAAAGGTCTGGTATCCAAAATATGAAAAGAATTCTAACCAACCAACAATAAAAAGACAAATAGCCTCATTTGAAAATGGGTTTCCCAAAGAAGATATACAAGTGGCCAATAACCATTGTTCTTGAGTCATTCCTATTCAACGAATGTTTAAGGTAAATGTTTAATAACCAGCTCTTTAAAAGGTTCCCTGATTTGTAGTGACTGACAATTTCTGTGGTATAAATACGCTCACATGGTTGATTTCAAGCTAGCAACATGGCACCACTGGATGTGGAGTTGGAAAGAGAGGCTTGCAAACAATTTTTGTGAGCCAGTGCAAGCTGGCTCCAACACTTCACTTCTTATAATAATTTAAAATTTCATTTTGGTTATATGAACTCTTCCTGATGCCCATGTTTGGTGATTTTTCATTCAGGAGCATTCATGCTCTATTAGCTAACTAATCTTACTTGTTTTGTGTGACTAGTCCTTACTTCCTAGTAGCATTTTGCCACTGAAAGATAGCAAAGTTGGCTTTGCAAGTCCAGATTATGAACTGAGTGGGGAATAGTGAGCAGTGTACTCTGTAAGCCTTTCATGTCACTTCAGGTCTTTCATGTCACATCAGGTCCACCTGAAGTGATGACTCAATGCATGTTAATAAGCAGGAATCTCCACTGAACAAACTCATTTTGCATTCACTATTCATAGCAATAGAAATTCTAGTAACGTAAGTGGAATATAACATAAATTTATAAGTGAACTTTCAAAATTGTTTGTTATTAACTTTGACACAACTGCAAATTGGTATTCAAGTTAATGGCAAAGACCAAACCAAACCAAACCAAACAAAACATAGCATATACAATCTTCACGTGCACTTTCAGTTGTATCCAATTCAACTTTAACTTTACTCTGTCATTTTCTATTGTGTCTTGATATGAAAATATATTAATTAGATTTCCCCTTTCATGAGCTTTTTTCTTGTTTGTTAAAAGCATTTTAAAAAATTTTAAAGAGTATATCATATGTTATCTTGCCATCCTATATTTTGATTATACTTTTGTTGAAAATATGATAACTTTAGGGCTGTTCACAAATCTTCAGCCACTCCTCATTCCTGCCCATTTCTTTGCACTGCCTTGCACCCTTTGCAGGTAGGTATGGCCTTAGGATTTGCTTTGGTCAGTGAAATTCTGAGCAGAAATACACATCGCTTAGAGCAAGGCTTTAAGAAACATCACAGAACGTCCTGTGTTTCCTGTTTCTCTACAGTGGCTTTAGAAGTTTCTATCAGTGGGATCCCAAAGTGTCTTTGATGAGCAGAGCTTTAGCGGCCCATTTGCATCAGAATTGAGGTATAAGTGAGAAGTAAATTTTTATTGGCCTAAGCCATTGAGATAGAGTGAGGAGTGAGGGGGAAGGTTATTCTTGCAGCACAATCTAGCCCCATCTAACAAGTACAATAATTAAATCTTGTTCAAACGTTTGATAAGATAATGCCCACAATAGATTTGTTTCATAGGTATGAATAAATTCAAAGGTATGAAACTCACAGGAATGGTATGAGAACTATGCATATTCTTTTTCATTCTTAGCCCAAATATCTTGGCATTTATTTTACATTGTATTTATCCAGAGTATTCTCCCTGTTAGTATTACCTTAACAATATACCTGTACACTGAAAGAACAAATTTCTGTTCTAGCCTCAGGAAGAGATTAGGGAGGGCATCTAATAACTTTAGAGAGAACTTCATGTGATAAATGAAAGAGAGAGTATAGACAAGAACAAATTTTCGAAGTTTTATCTAAAATTCTCTTCCTTCTTTATTCCATTGGTTGAAATCACATATGTGTTTTATATATGCATGTATGCATGATAGATATTAGATCTTTAACTTAGATTTAGTACCTACTATATACTAGTATTTTCTTTTAGCTACATCCATTTTAATGAGCTCCAGTTTCTCAAAAATATTAAATAGGAATATTTCTTATCCCAAAGTCCGAAAAGTTTACTAATAATATCATAAAGTACGACTAGATTATTATCAACAATTGATTTGAGTATGTTAAGACTTACTACAGAAATATTGTGTGTTTAAAACTTGACCAGGTCATGCATAATGATTACACTAGGTCCACACAGTTTTCAATTTTATATGGATTAGAAGACCCAATTTTATTTTATTTTATTTTATTTTATTTTATTTTATTTTATTTTATTTTTTTTGAGGCGGAGTCTCGCTCTGTCGCCCAGACTGGAGTGAGTCAGTGGCCCGCGGATCTCAGCTCACTGCAAGCTCCACCTCCCGGGTTATGCCATTCCCTGCCTCAGCCTCCCGAGGAGCTAGGACTACAGGCGCCCGCCAACTCGCCCGGCTAGTTTTTTGTTATTTTTTTTTTTTTTTTTTTTTTTTTTTTTTTTTAGTAAAGACGGGGTTTCACCGGGTTGGCCAGGAGGGTCCCGATCTCCTGACCTCGTGATCCGCCCGTCTCGGCCTCCCAAAGTGCTGGGATTACAGGCTTGAGCCACCGCGCCCGGCCTATTTTATTTTATTTTTATTTCTATTTTTTTTTTAGACCGAGTCTCATTCTGTCACCCAGGCTGGAGTGCAGTGGCACAGTCTTGGCTCACTGCAACCTCCGCCTCCAAGGTTCAAGCAATTCTCCTACCTCAGCCTCCCAAGTAGCTGAGATTACAGCCATGTACCACCACGCCCAGCTAATTTTTGTATCTTTAGTAGAGACGTGGTTTCGCCATGTTGGCCAGGATGTTCTCCAACTCCTGACCTCATGTGATCCATCCGCCTCGGCCTCCCAAAGTGCTGGGATTACAGGCGTGCGCCAGCGCGCCCGGCCAACAGACCCAATTATACAGACATCAGTTACTTACACAATAATCAGTTTAATCGTGGTAATTCAAAACTATGAAATAATTATATCATAAACCCTTAGCCATTTAAGTTTTGTAGGGGGAAATGCCATTCATTCCACAGTAAGTGCACTATTATAAAAGAAAGAAAGAAAGAAACACAAAGTTGCTTTTTTTTTTTCTTTCTTTCTTTTTTGAGACAGAGTCTTGCTCTGTCGCCCAGGCTGGAGTGCAGTGGCAAGGTCTCAGCTCCCGGCAACCTCCACCTTTTTGGCTCAAGTGATTCTCGTGCCTCAACCTCCTGTGAGTAGCTGGGATTACAGGCTCTCGCCATCACACCCGGCTAATTTTTTGTGTGTTTTTAGTAGAGACGGGGTTTTATCATGTTGGCCAGGCTGGTCTTTGAACTCCTGACCTCAAGCGTTCCACCTGACTCAGCATTCCAAAGTGCTGGGATTACAGGTGTGAGCCACCACGCCCGGCCTACACAAGGTTACTTTTTAAAGACAAAAGTAAACAAAAAATTAGTTTTAAAATTTCCGAACTCAGATTTTTTTTTTTTTTTGTCCTAAAACAAAACCAGCCAGCAAAACGCTCAGGCTCCAACCTTTTATAAATCCAAAGTCACCACCAGAGGGAGCAATTCACCTGGTTTATCTCTGATTTCGCTCCTACAATTTCTTAAGTAAGGCCTAGGGGACAGTAGCTTTTAGACACCTTACGCTCAGATCTCAATATTCAAAAATTTTACCCTTGGAATACCTTCCACACCAAAATAAGTTAAGCCTAAAAGAATTTCCTTTTTCTTCTTTTTTAAATAGCAGTTGGAGTTTGCAAGGAGCTCTTCCCACAGAAACCCAAGGTTGCCTTCCTGCCCACCTGAATCTTGGTGGACATACAGGGTTTATGATCTGGAGAAGCCCCAAGGATGTGAGATTCCTCTGTAAATGGGTCGTAGGACCCATTCCGTTATGGGTCTGATTCCGTTCTGTTCTGATTGTTCTGATTCCGTTAGAATTAGCGGGCTGGTATAACAGAAAACTGCAGTAAAAGTGGTTTAAGCAAAAGAGTAATTTGTTACTTCTCACTTAAAAGTTTAGTGATAGGCTCCTCAGGGCTGGCATCGCACCATCAGGGACTTTGGCTCCTTCTGTTTGTCCCACCGTCTCAGTTCATGACTTCCAAAATGACTGCTGGAGCTCCAGTCATCACATTTGCGTTCCAGCAACAAGAAAGTTTTCTCCTCGCCGCTTCCTTAGCTTCAGTGGGTCTTCACCTCCTCTCTGGAAGTGACAGGGCTTGTTCCACCTACCTTAGTGGTTTGATGCTTTTGTTTAATAGAGGATAAGAGTCTATTTTTCCACTCTCTTTCTCCATGTTTTCACCACTGAGGGACCATCTCTCATTGCTCACTCCACCTTCAGTCTTTCTCATGAGCACCTGGTGGAGGTCCCCAGGAAAGTGATTAAAAGTGACTGTGATCACTCCTTTTGTGTCCTGGGATCCCAGAAGTACTATACAGTCATGCTAGCCTGCACCTGACCTTTAACAATTTGTTAAAGCCTTAGCTGAATTGTTCTTACCCACTCGTTTGGTATTCTACATCTCTTCCTCTTTTCTGTAAGACAGGTAAGCTGGTGCTCACATCCCAACTCTCTTTGGAGTGGCCTTGGATTCTAGATGATTTGGGTGCCTTGCAACTGCAGTTCTCTAATAGGGTCAGGAAAAGCTATGGCTTTGCAGTTTACCTGGCTTTGTCTTCTTGCGCGAATGGGAGCTGCAATCATTTGAGCTTCCTACATCTGGGGCATAAACTGAACTTCAGAGGTAGTATGAGATGATGTAGTGGCTGAGAATTTTCCAGAGGTTTGAAAAGTCATTAAGCCACAAATATAGATCATCATAAACCAAGCAATATAAGCATAAAACAAAAATCCTCATCGTGGCATATTGTGGAGAAATTGTAGAATACAAACCAAAAAGGAAGCAGCCAATCATTTATGAAGAAATTTAAATAGCAGACTTGTCAACTGAAACAACACAAGCCAGAAGGTGGTGATATCATATCACCAAAATGCTTAGGAAAAATCACCGTTAAACTAAAATTGTGTACCTGACAAAACTCTGAATAGTGAGAGTTGTATTAGGGTTAGGTTCATCTATAAAGAATAGAAAAACTCCAAGTAACAGGGCTTAAAACTGCTTCAAGTAAAAATCCAGAGGTGTGTTGTTTAGGAATGAATGGGGTCCATGCTCCATGAAGTTCTCAGGGCCTCAGGTTTCCTCCAGCTCAGGATGTGGTTCTCCCCTCCCCCTCCCCCGGCAGATTTTACAGTTTTATTTAAATACAAAACGCGCACATCAACTGTCTACTCATTGTCTTCGCTGCACAGCTTGGCATTGGGGTTGGTGACTCTGATGGCCAGCTGGGCCGCTCTTTGCACGATGGCTTTGCGGTTCTTGGAGGAAACACTGTGAGCAATCTCGGCACAGAAAGATTTGTTGCACATCAGCAGCACTTCCAGCTCCTTGACGTTGTGCACCAGGAACTTCCGGAAGCCACCGGGCAGCATGTGCTTTGTTTTTTTGTTGCTCCCGTAACCAATGTTGGGCATCAAGATCTGGCCCTTGAACCTTCTACAAATCCTATTGTCAGTACCTCCGGGTTTCCACCAGTTATGCTTAATTTTGACATATCAGTCAGACTGGTGCCATATGAACCTCTTGCTTCTCTTTTTGATGATCTTGGTCTTCACAAGGGGCCTGAGGGCGGCCATGATGCCGAGGAAGAGATGGCTGCCACCTCCATAGGCAGCACTGAGGAAGAGAGAGGGGCAAGATGTGGTTCTTCTACTAATGATCCAAGGCAATGTTCACAATTTAAATATGCCTTTTCTTTTAGGAAAAACAGTAGTCATAGAAGATGAAAGTAATTCTTTTTTTGGTAAAATAAAAATTTGGCCTATGTCAGCAATGTGACATGTTTTATGAAATGCTGTTCATCTGAGGAATCCACATCTCAGAGTGCCTCAAAGTCTAGAAGAATGACCAAGCCTTAAATTTGCATCCAGTGGTGGTGGGAGTAGGACCAGGGCCTCTTCTCTCTTTTTTCCTTTAGACTGTAGGACCCCTGAAAGAATATCAAAGTGGTTGTCTACTGGTCTTCCCAGGCTTGGAGACACTGCTTCACTCATCATCAGTTACTTCCATCCTTCTAGAGCATGGACTAAGAATTCCCCTCAATATGCTCCTAATCGTTTTGCTCCGTATTGCACAGCTGTCCAAGCAAGTCATGCTCAAAGACCATTTGATTTCAGAAGCTTCTACTGCTCCCCGGACTGAGGACTGACTGCCCAGGACTTTTCAGAGCCCCCACCACCAAATCCATTCTGAGTTAAGGGTTAGGAATACTCTGAGACATTGTTGTGATTGGCCTTCTCAGAGAGATCTCTGGACTGTCGCCAGGCACCTGAGGACACAGGAGAGAGTGACCAGAGTATTGATCACTGGCCATAGAAAGACAAATTTCCTCTTATTGTCCTTGCTCATGGAGCCCCTGGGCTGAAAGAAAAGGACAGAGACAGAGCAGGAAAAAGGAAGATCAGGAAGCAGGAACAGAGTCAGAGGAAAACTGCAGGCTTGATGGGAAGGTGCAGGCTTTGGGGCCTCTGGAGTTATTGATTTTTCAGCTTGGTCAACTTTTACTTGTTAGAATGCAGTGACAATTTTCAAGCTCCTTACATGCCAGACTGGGAGCTGGAAATCCTATTTTTTTTACATGCATTTAACTTTAATCAAGTTACCGTAACCCCTCACTGACTCCATAATAAGTTTCTATCTCAGCATGGCGTTCTTTCTCCATGGACTGACCCACCCACCAATCAACCTTATCACTTCTTATGCTCTTCTAAGAAAATAGCATGGGACCTACAAAACAGTAAAAAACTGTTAAAATTTTGGAGAATGCTCCGTCCATTCCAGCCTTGCAGCCTCAAACATGCAAAGGTCAGCCACACATGTTTGTTCTGTTGTGTGATTCAACCCTACATGTAGAAATGGAAATGGAAGAGAATATGACAGGAGAAAACCGAAAACCAAAGGACATAGCAGTATTATATGTTCCTAAATCAAGCTGAGTTTTGTGTGTGTGTGTGTGCTTCATGTATAGCTCACAGGTATGCATGTGCATTTGTATATCTATGTGTGTGCGTGTGTGGGGGTGAGCATGTGTGTGTATGTGTGTGTCTGAATATTCCTACCCTCAATGCTCCAAACATAATATTGATTAAAGTCCACAGTGAGTGGGCTGAGTTTGTGGGGTCCTCTGTGAAACAGAAGGAACAAAACCATTCTCAACGAGAGAGGGATGTATGTGAGCTCCCCAAGAACATGCTGGAGGTCCTGGGGCAGCAGGTTGGTAACCTCCAGGGTTCTTGACAACAACAGACCAGGGAAGCCAATAAAGGATCTGTCAGTGGTCTCCAGGGCCTGCAGGCAGTGCCTCTGACAGGCCATGCTCTCTGGTCACTGGGAAGACGGACCCTTAAGAAGGTCACAGCCATCCTCTAGGCTCAGCTCTGCCTCGGTGAGTGTCCCACAAAGTCAAGCCACCCTCGCAGGATAGAATATGAGCTCTCCAGGCCAATTTCCAAGACCCTTGGGTTGTCCTTTTCTCAGGTACCTCCAGTCTCAGGAGGGGTGGGGGGAAGCAGCAGAACCCAGTATTCTGGCCTGGGAGTCACATGGCTTCTAGAGGGCTCACCAGAGCAGAGCAGTTTAGCCAAAGTCAACTTCCCATTCCCTTCAGGATCAGTTTGCCTATTGAGAAATGTTTCTGGGAAACATATTTACCAAGTGGAATGGTTTCATACAAAATACTGTGGGTATAGCTCTTCTAAAGATTTTTTCAAATCCTTGGGTATCTTTTTCTGTTGGATATAATTTTAAGGAATGCCCACAGATAAATTTTGAACTAGTTTTTACTTATTTTTCTACTTACACTAAGTACTTATCTAACTTTTAGTATAACATAGCAAGTTATCAGACTTAATTAACCCTTGTTGAGTGGTCCAGCCTTTTTCTCGGTTAAAAAAATTATTTTCTGGGCCAGGTACAGTGACTCATACCTGTATCCCAGCACTTTGGGAGGCCGAGGCTGGAGGATCACTTGAGCTCAGGAATTTGAGGCCAGCCTGGGCAACATAAGAAGACTCCATTCTACAAAAAAAAAAAAAAAAAATTAAAAATTAGTCAGGCATGGTGACACATGTCTGTAGTCCCAGCTACTCAGGAGGCTGAGGTGGGAGGATCAGCTGAACCCAGAATGTCAAGGCTGCAGCAAGCTGTGATTGTGCCACTGCACTCCAGCCTGGGCAACAAAGCAAGACCCTGTCTCAGAAAAATATATTATTTTCTGTATGACATGGCTGTATTAAAAATAAATGAATAAAATGAGGAAAGAAATATATAGATTCATTTACACTTCTACTATAGTATTCATGACACCTAAATCACAGTGTTATTGCTGCAGAGTCCCTCACTCGCATTTATAATCCAACTCAGCCCCTTATGAGCTCCCTCAGTTGAGTGATTTACAAAGCTTCTCTAAGTCTCCGTTTCTCAGCTCTAAATATTTAGTGGCTCCCTCATTGGGTGTTTTGAAGATTAAATGAACTAACCCTTTCAAAGCACTTACAGCAGAGCCTGGTACACACTAAATAAATACTCAATTAATTCCAGTTTAGGAAATACTTATTGCCTACTGCTATACATCAAGCACTGTTCTAGGACTGGGGATATGAGAATACAAGGTAAACAAAGTCCCTGTCCTCATAGAGCTTCCATTCTCATGGAGGGATGGAGACAAAAAAGTGAGCCATACATCACATGGGGACAACTGCTACACAGGGAAAGGGTGGTGGAGAAAGAGAAGGTGCACAGGGTTTGTGCTACAGCAACTTAGATAAGCTGGAACTGCATTTCTGAGGACCCACTTCCCCCTATGGCTCTGTATTGGGTTTGCAAGAGAAACTTGCATGAGATTTGGAAGGCAGAGGTGAAGCGGCAGGTGCGATGTTCTGAAGGTTGGTGTAGGTGCAAGGGTCTCTCAGGCGCATTGTTGCTCAACTTACCTTGTTGACGTGGGCAGCACCTGCCTGTAGCTCCTCCTACTCAGCCTCCCTGAGTCCTGCGCAGCACATGTGCAGCTTTGCATCAGAAAGACAGAAATGAAGGCAGAGAGGCAGAGCCACAAGGTGCTCACAAATACCTATTTTCTTCTCTTCCTAGACGCTCAGGTAGACCCCATCTCAGCCCATGCAGTGAAGGCAGAAGTGATGGGCACTGTTCCAGACCTGGCCTATAAACATTCCCATGCGCCATACATCCTCTTTTCTTATCCACTCCTGGAGGCAAAGAACTCTGAAGACCTGGAGGACAACAGAGCCACAGGACAGAAAGCCTGGGCCCCTGAATGGTCCTGCGGAGTCACCACTCATTAGATGAGTAAGAAATCAACTTTTACTCTCTGATATTTGGAACTATACTGTTAAAGGAGCTAAGATTATCCTATTTAAGATAGGCAGAAATCAAATAAATAGAGAAATATATGTGTGAAAGAGAGAAGAGGGAGTGAAGAAGAAACAAAATAAAATACTGCTCTCAGAAAAAAAAAAAAAAAAGAACAAGATCTACAAATCTGTAGCAAGACTAATCAAGAGAAAAGTTTAAAAGTGCAAAGAGAAAATAAAGAGAACAGGCCAGGCACATTGGCTCATGCCTGTAATCCCAGCACTTTGGGAGGACAAGGCGGGTGGATCACTTGAGGTCAGGAATTTGAGAGCAGCCTGGCCAACATGGTGAAACCCTGTATCTACTAAAAACACAAAAATTCAGGCAGGCGTAGTGACACACGCCTGCAATCCCAGCTACTCAGAGGCTGAAGTGGGAGAATCGCTTGAACCCAGGAGACGGAGGAGGTTGCAGTGAGCCAAGATCGCTCCACTGCACTCCAGCCTGGGTGACAGAGCGAGACTCTGTCTCAAAAGAAAAAAAGAAAAGAAAAGAGAACAAATGAGAAATACCCGGACACCCAAAAGAGATTTTCACAATAACAATACTGTGAATAATCATATACTAATATACTGAATAACTTAAAATGGATACATTTCTGGGAAGATATAAAATATTAAAATTGGTGTTGAGATCAAAAGCTTGATTAAAGCAACAACAATTCAAAAATCAATATCCAATCATATAACCATCTCAGGCACTAGAGAGGTGAGGGCAGGGCAACTTCAGGCACAGAAGAAATTTCAAGGTATAGATATTTCTTAATTCATACAATTTATTCCAGGAAATAGAAAAGGGGGGGAAGCTGCTCATATAATTTCTGCTAGAACAATATTGATACCAAAATCACATGAGGACCAAATGAGAATAATGGGTTATCAGCCCATTTTATTTATGATCATAGATTCTGTAATCTAAGATTAACATTCAGATCCTCAGGTAAAGATGGCAGATGGAACATACACCTTTATTTCTGTTCCCTCCTAAAATCCACAAAAATGAACATAAAGAAATGCAGGAAACATAGGAATGAGGGAAACTAGAAGGTAAAATAGCAAGAAAATTTGGGGAGCTGAAAAAAATATATAAGTAAGTAGGCAATGACTTAGAAGTGAGAAAACAGAACCTTTCATCAGAGTTGAGGAAGGCAGAAGTCAAATCTTATTTACACAACAGTATCGCCAAGATGGCTGAGAAAGTGGGGGTGGTTTAAGGGAGTCCAATTAAGAAGAAATGGTAGAAAGTTGTTTAAGAATAAACAAGGAACCCAGATCCCCTTGCCACTTTCTGCAGATGAGCGACCTTGACTGACCTTGGCAGGCAACCGGGAATGAACGCCTTAGAGAGGTTGCAAAGAAGGGTGGGTTTCTGGGTGTGGAAGGGAAGGGGTGGGCAATAGGTATAGGGGAGGATGGTGATAACGTCCTGAAAACCAAGGGATTATGCGAAGAACATGTACCAGAAGCTGAGAAACACCCCATCCCTCTTCTCCTATTTGGATTCCAAAAAGTTGGCAGCCAGATCTTCTTCCTCCAGACAAGAGATGGGGTGAGTCTTCCCTGGGGATCCTGAGCAGCCCAAGAGAGAAGGCTGAATGATATTGACAAGGCACTTCCTTAAGCAAATGGCCAAGGAGTCACCCTCCTGTGAAGCTCCCAGGGCACCAGCCTCACTGTGGGTTCACAGCATCCAATTATCTTTAGAATTTGTTACCAGGCCTGAGAAAAAGTTATCAAGTGAAAGAGAGAAAAAAGAAACTAAACAGAGAATAGTGAAGGCAACCGGGAAGAAACAGAGACCACCCAACGAACCATAAATAAGAAGAGAAATTTTTTTTCCAAGGGCTGTTTCCAAAACAACCCTTGGAAACTTAAAAATACATATGATAGCAGGAATTAAAACTTCAATGGAATGATTGAAATATAAAATTGAGGAAATCTCCCCAGAAAATAAAGTAAAAGAGAAGGAGAGATGCAGAGGGAGGGGGAGAGGGAGGCAGAAAGAGAATGAAAACAACAGAGAAATGGGAGAGAAAAAGAAAAAAAAGAAAAAGACAACTGTCCAGGAGGTGAATGCTTGAATAAAAGGAGTTCTAGAAAGAGAGAACATAGAAAACAGAGAGGGGAAAATCATGCCTGAACTAATTCAAGAAATTTTCCTGTGAATTTCCAGATTGAAAAGGCCACTCACTGTGAGGAGCAAATGGATGGAAATAGACAAACTCCAAGGCTCATCCCTGTGACATTCCAGGACACCGGGAACAAAAAGAAAATGCTGATAAAGTGAAGACAACAGATCACATACTATCATAGTTATCATAATTGCTCCTGACTTTTCAACAACAATGGGAGCAAGAAGGTAACAGAGCAATGCCTTCAAAATCCTGAGGACAAATTGTTTCCAATTCAGAATTTTATATCAGTCAAACTGTCATGGTAAAACACACATTTTTAAATATAAAAGTTGTCAAAATGTATTTTCCATTCCCCCTTTCTCCTGTAGTTACTCAAGGATGGGTTCCACCAGTATAAAGGAGTAAACAAAGATCCAAGAACCAGGAAAATGATGTAGGGGAGACAAAGAGAAGCCCCAGAATCATGGGGAAGTGACGGCTGTATACCAACTGGTGGAGGCAGTGCATCCATACAGGGCAACAAAAGGCCACAGGCATGACGTTTTAGGAAGATGCCCAACAAAACACTTGTGGAGAAAAAAATCGAAACAAAACTTAGAACTGCTGGTTCCAAAACATGTGCTTTTGCTTGTTTGTTTTTCTTGTTCTGACTTTTAATTCATTACATCACTGCTCTCCAAGAAAAGTGTATCAATTATTCCCCTCCAACAATGCATAAGAATGACCTTTTCCCTACTTTTCCAGCACAGAATATAATTATCATTTATTGTAATCTTTTTTGAACTGTTAAAAAAAGATAAAATGAGGCACAGTAAAATTTTAAAGAGTTTCGGTGTTTTTTTTTTTTTTTTTTTTTTTTTTTNACGGAGTCTCGCTCTGTCACCCAGGCTGGAGTGCTGTGGCCGGATCTCAGCTCACTGCAAGCTCCGCCTCCCGGGTTCACGCCATTCTCCTGTCTCAGCCTTCCCGAGTAGCTGGGACTACAGGCGCCGCCATGTCGCCCGGCTAGTTTTTTGTAGTTTTTAGTAGAGACGGGGTTTCACCGTGTTAGCCAGGATGGTCTCGATCTCCTGACCTCGTGATCCGCCGGTCTCGGCCTCCCAAAGTGCTGGGATTACAGGCTTGAGCCACCGCGCCCGGCCTGTTTTTTTTTTCAAGCATCAACAGTTTATGAACTGAGCAGCTCCAAACCAGAAATAGTTTGGGAGCTCCACTGAGGAACACAAAGAGGAGACTTTTATAAGACAGATACAGAAGTAAAGCAAAGTATTTAATTGGTTAGTTACACAATTGCCTGTTTTGGTCTATCAGGTTGAAAGGCCCCTTGTTATCTAAGTTTGTATAAGTAGTAACTTCTGATTGGTTGAGCTTAAGTTCTGCTTTTTTTTTTTAATATAGGCATTCACAAGAAATAGCTCAAGTTAAGTTTATGTTTGCAAATCAAGCAAGGTTTAGGTCACTTACGAATCGTAACTGCTTTTGTCCTCTCTGGGATTCTGCAGGTCTGGTTTCCATTTTAATTTACCTTAACAATCCCCCCGCTTTTGGTCACCCTCTCAGCAAGCTAAGAAAGTGATAGCATTCCTGTCGGTTACCACTAGTGAAATAGTTCCAGTGACTGTTATCCTCAACAGTTGTATTGAGATATAAGATTACATGGCATCATTACCTGCATCATGGGCTTCAGTGGTAGGGTTGTTGAGTTCTTCAAGTTAATTAACGATAATGGCAGTCATTTGATGTGTGAGTGCCTTCCAGAAAGCATTGCAATCCTTGACAGGATAAGATATACTAGGACGGTAAACAAAATGCCTAAAAAAAGAATAATAGCCAAGGATTTTTAAGTTCCCTGGAACAGAGATTCCCAGGAGCCAATATTTCACCAATAAAATAAATCAGTGGAGGAGGCAACACCTGTCTGATAAAAGACATATTTGTTCCTTAAGATCCTTTAAATTGGGCTCAACAATTTCTAATTTATTAATAGAAATAATATTTTTTTTTTTACAAATAAGAGCCTCCTTGTTAAGTTGCTAAGATATCAAGGACTTCTATTTTGGAGTACTGTTGAGGTTAAATTGTTTATTTCAGATTGTATTGCTTGAAGGGAGTTCAAGGTAGCATTCCATGAAAACAAAAGAAAGAAAAAGGTTAATATTAGGAACAAATTATGATCTTGTCTTTAAGTCCAGAGAGCAGCCAGTCAAGATTTCTAAATTTGAGTTTGAAGCATTTTTGGTGGTGGAATGAGGATGGCACTTGCAAACTGATGGATTTTCCTGGCTTGCAATGTGAATGTCTCTGGTAATGTCATCAGGTGTTCCAGTGAATTCTCCAAGTGACCCACATAGCAGCAGGCATGAAAAATTTTCCATACATGGTCTGCTGTAGTAATTTTTCTGAATTTAAAGTCATCCAATTTCA
Organism: Rhinopithecus bieti; assembly: GCF_001698545.2. NCBI lineage: Eukaryota > Metazoa > Chordata > Mammalia > Primates > Cercopithecidae > Rhinopithecus > Rhinopithecus bieti. The sequence goes on from NW_016804694.1 coordinate 6,234,895, forward strand.
GCTGGCAGGGCTTCAGAAACAGGCAGTTTTAGTTTCTAATGAAATTAGAAAATTTTAGGATTCAATCCAATTCACAAGGACATAACAAAGACCCGAATTGATGATGGGTGCTATAGTTTTCTATTGAAATACAATCTTTTTTATGGTCATTCCAAATTGTTCCAAAAATAATCATGGTTAATTCTTCTTTTTGTGCAAAATCAGTAGTCTTATTAAACTTGATCTCATTATTTATGTAAGTGTAACAAGAAAAGTGATTCTATGTATGCACATTTTTAAAATACATCATTTTAGTCAAAGTTTTGGTAATATCCAAGGGGCTTTATTGACTTTGTATAAGTCAGTTTTAGTTATTTGTTCATTTTGTTGTTGGTTTTTACTATTTGGTAACAAGGAATCTCAGATTAGACCTTTAAAAACCTCTCTAGGCTAACAGGCTAAGTCAAGGACTTACCCAATTGTTTCTTGTTATAAGAAAAGATTCTTATTGAACCTATGCAAACACCTATATTGCCATGAAAATAAGAATATTCAATAAGTGCTTCCAAACTATGGGGTGATCATGTAGGGAGAAAAAAATGTTTTCTTTTCGTTTACAAAAGTATATTTTATCAAATTGTTTTAAGTTATAGAAAAAAAGTTTTCCTAAATCTAGAAAGCAAGACATTAAAGAACCAGCAAAGTTTCAAATGAAAAGTTATAACAATTATAATTATTCTCATCAGT
>NW_016804694.1:6237028-6247051 GCF_001698545.2 Rhinopithecus bieti
CCATGAAAATAAGAATATTCAATAAGTGCTTCCAAACTATGGGGTGATCATGTAGGGAGAAAAAAATGTTTTCTTTTCGTTTACAAAAGTATATTTTATCAAATTGTTTTAAGTTATAGAAAAAAAGTTTTCCTAAATCTAGAAAGCAAGACATTAAAGAACCAGCAAAGTTTCAAATGAAAAGTTATAACAATTATAATTATTCTCATCAGTTAATTTAGTCTCACATAATTAATTTTTGTTTTGCTTCATCTCGGGTTAGCAGATTTATAATACATTGCTTTTCCATTAGAGGTCTGGAACTTCTTACCTAGCCTTATAGTATGATCTTAAAGTTATCAGAAACCTGTACTCATCAGCCTTTATCATGAATCTCTCACAATTCTGTGTCATGCAACTGACAAGGGAATTTTGTTGCTTTGGTAACATACAATATTTTAACATAATAATTAAAATTATGGATGATAACATTATACTAGTACATATCAGATTTCTAAGAATTTTACAGAATTTCTGGAACACTCATCAATAACAAACATAACTTAAAGAAGGTTTAGCATCACCCATTGTTGCAGGAAGTCAGGGACTCTGAATGGAGGGACCAGTGGGAGCCGTGGCAGAGGAACATAAATTGTGAAGATTTCATGGACATTTATCAGTTCTCAAATAATACTCTTATAATTTCTTACACCCATCTTACTTTAATCTCTTAATCCTGTTATCTTCATAAGCTAGGATGTACATTACCTCAGGACCACTATCATTGTGTTAACTGTAAAAATTGATTGTAAAATATGTGTGTTTGAACAATATGAAATCAGTGCACCTTGAAAAAGAACAGAATAACAGCGATTTTCAGGGAACAAGGGAAGACAACCATAAGGTCTGACTGCTTGCGGGGTCCAGCAAAATAGAGCCATATTTTCCTTCTTGCAGAGAGCCTATAAACAGACATGCAAGTAGGAGAGATATTGCTAAATTCTTTTCCTAGCAAGGAATATTGATATTAAGACCCTGGGAAAGGAATTCATTCCTGAGGGGAGGTCTATAAACAGCCGCTCTGGGAATGTCTGTCCTATGTGGTTGAGATAAGGACTGAGATACGCCCTGGTCTCCTGCAGTACCCTTAGGCTTACTAGGGTGGGGAAAAACCCCACCCTAGTAAATTTGAGGTCAGACTGGTTCTCTGCTCTCAAACCCTGTCTTCTGTTGTTTAAGATGTTTATCAAGACAACATGTGCACTGCTGAACATAGACCCTTATCAGTAATTCTGCTTTTGTCCTTTGCCTTGTGATCTTTGCTTTGCCCTTTGCCGTGTGATCTTTGTTGGACCCTTATCAGGAGTTTCTGATTTTGCCCTTGTCCTGTTTCCTCAGAAACATGTGATCTTTGTTCTCCTTTTTGCCTTTTGGAGCATGTGATATTTGTGACCTATTCCCTGTTCTTACAGCCCCTCCCCTTTTGAAATCCTTAATAAAAACTTGTGGTTTTGCAGGTCAGGTGGGCATCACGGTCCTACCAATATGTTACGTCACTCCCGGCCGCCCAACTGAAAATTCCTCTCTTTGTACTCGTCCTCTTTATTTTCAGCCAGCCAACACTTATGTAAAATAGAAAAGCCTACGATGAAATATTGGGGTGGGTTCCCCAATAACCCATTATTTGACATTGCTTCTCATGCAATTTAATATATCAAATAAGCCTCATTAGTTTAACATGTCTCTTTTTATAAGAAGAGAAGATAAATTCTTTTGAGATATTCCAGGGGCCCTTTTGGACACTCCCAAAGTTGGTTTGAGGTCAAAAAGACCTATATACCCTCTAGGGGTAAGGTTGTGTCTATGCCAGTCTGTGGCATATGGCAATGTTCAGCTAGCATGAGCCTGAATTAATTACCACACATAGGAACCAGAGTAAAGTGTTCCCAGGCCATCTACCCCCAACCAATGTCCCCACTTATTACTGCAACCTCTTACACACTTCTATAACATGCTCCAAAAAGTACACACAACAGTAATCCCCCAAATGCCAAATATCACATTATTTAACGTTGAACAGTCTTGTTAGTGCATGAGTTCGTGTGCAGCACACGTGGTATTGCACACAAATTACATTTCCCTTCTACACTATAATGACCATGGAGTGTGATGTAAATAACCATGGAATACTGAGTTAAAGCTAAAATTTTATCTAAATTAGACCTGAGTTTGTCGTGCCCCCAGGTACCTGACAGAACTAAACAGTGAGAAATCCAGAACTCTTTCCAATGAGGAATGGCAGAGGCACCACAGTCATGGACCCTCCACTCTCTCTTGCACTCACTGCACCTTGACTGTCTTCTTTGGTGTTTGCAGACGTTTGTCATAGTGGATTTTTTTAATCAGATCGTGAATTTTAGGCAAACTTCCTACAGTTCATGGGAATAAATGTTAGAATGGTTTGAGTTCAGACTGTGAGACAAATCTGCATTTTCCATTTTGAAGAGGTTATACATGAGCTAGCAGATAGAGAGATGGGATCGAATTTCAATTACACGGAAATAAGGTAGAAAAGAAGAGACCTCAGGCAAAAGAGTAAAAGCACGTTTGCAACTAAAGAGTTTACAGTGGCTGGCCACAGGAGTATCTGACCCTGGAGTTCCCAAACTTCTCTGCACCTTAGAATTACCTGAGGAATATTTTTTTTTAATGCCAAAGCCCAGGCCACACCCGGATCAATTAAATTAGGCACACTGAGGCGGCATCAGGCATCTGCATTTCTGAAGCTCCCTAGATGATCCCAGCGTGCAGAGGAGTCTGAGAATGACTAGTCTAATTTCCACAATATGCTTGTGAAGCGGTTGCCACTATCCCATTTGATTCCCTTAAGGTTCCCCCCAGTGAATTTGTGGCATCAGGAGCCCAGGCCGCCCAGCCCAGCGCTCCTTCCACTGCACGTGCCGCTGTCCTGGAGGACAGGAAGCAGAGCCAGGGTGCTGTGTGCGTGCGTAGCACTTCACAGGGGCTCTAAAGGTGCACCGCCAAGTTGAGCCGTCTAATTACGCTCCGGGGTGATGGACAGGCTGCCCCTGCTCCCTGCTGGCCAAAGGCTGCTATTGCCGCCAGCGTGCACACGCGTGCACGCATCTTCAGCCACCTGTAGTTTCTCTGTAATTCTTCCCTGCCTCCTCTCTGCAGTGTCGCCAGAACACTTTCCCACACTCTATTCTTTTGCCCTCCTGACCTACTCTTTACTGTGTGACAGGGGAGTCCTCCCTTACCAGCAGACAATGAAGGTGGAGTCCACGTTTCTTGGCCTCCACGAATAGCCAGTCTCAGACCCCGCAAGGCTGCAGACAGTGCTGTTTAAGTGGGCCTTCAGTCCTGTGGGGAGCCCAGGTTGAATCCCCAGGAATAGAAACTCCAGAGGAAGGTCCTCAATCAGTCCGTGGTCCCCAATCCTGAGAAGGGTTGCCTCTTCCAGGTGGAGCCTGGTGCTCATTGCTATGCGGGAACAGGGCTCTGGGAGGAGTCCAGGAAATGTGAAACCGGAAGTCACTGTCAGGGAATGGAGTAGTCTGTGGCCCTGTTAGAGGAAACAGCCCTGGGGGGGGGCCCCAATTGCTTCCAGAATCTATTGTTTACTCTTCCAGGGAATACCTGTACCTTCTTTCCTTGGACCCAAGATTTAGGACATAAGAAGAATCTGGAAGAAGCTGAGCACACAAGGGACCCAGGAGGGCATTCTACCTGCCCACTCATGCTACACGTTTCAGCATGCTACACGCTCGAGGGAACTCAGATTCCCTGCCTGTAAAATGCGGATTCTCTCCCACGAAATCTCTGAGGTGAATAGCTCTGGATAAACGTCAGTGACCTTCTTTTAGATTTTGTTTGTTTGTTTGTTTGTTTGTTTTCCCCTTAGGTCTTCCTGCCTGGGGCCCTCTGCCCTGGGTCTCCTGCAGAGGTTCCCACCAGCTCAGGAAAACACTTAAGAGTGGTTGTCTCAGAGCTCAGTGGGCCTGAGTTCCTTTCCCAATACCTCCTACCACTCCCTGGACACACACACTTGCACATACATGCACACGTGTGTGCATCAAGCTAATCAGAGTGGGGCCTTGATTGAGTCAGAGCTCTTTGCCTCCACACGCTCTCTACAGTGTAGCACTAATTCTGTGTCCTCCGGGGTCCTCCGGGGTCAGAGCCAGGTGCAGCAGGTGCAACCCACATTGCAGGTGAAACCTGTGGGTGGAGGAGCCTGGTGGGGGCTCTTGCTGTCATCTAGATGGAAGGAGATGAAGATCAGGCAGAGGAGGCAGAAAAAGATCTGGAGGGTTTGGTGACAAAGGAAAAAATCTAAAGGGTCTGTGACAATGGATTTGAAAGCTGTTTGTCACTTTCAAGTTCTACACAAATTTGGGACAGACATACAATTCTAGAACCATTGTCTCAAATTTCATATCTGTCAAAATTTTACAATATTCTACAAGAGGCAAATGCAATTACCTTGCATCTTTAAGTTTAGAATTTTTCTTTATATTTTTTTCCATTTTGATCATTTTTAGGTTTGAGCCCCAGCTGAGGTCCAAGGGGAGCAGGTGGACAGGGGACAGGGATCTGGAAGAATACTCAAGAGACAGTAGATGGATGAGACATGGCTTTATTCAGCAGCTCACTCACACTGTCGGTGCTGCATTTATGCACCTCACAAACAATAGTGGCTCCAAGCCAGGCGATGAACCTCTCCATGTTATGGCTACATAGCTGTGTTTACATTATACACAGGACTGTGTGCCTGTGCTACAATCCCACTGAGTCATACAGGATGTAGCCTATGCCTACGTGGCTGCAGCTCAGCCATGTTCCTTACAATCATCATAAGGGTTTAAAGCACTGTTTGGGGAAACCCAGGCAATCTTTTTTTTTTTTTTTTTTTTTTTAGACAAAATCTCACTCTCTACCAGGCTAGAGTGCAGTGGTACAATCTCAGCTCACTGCAACCTCCGCCTCCTGGGTTCAAGTGATTCTCCTGCCTCAGTCTCCCAAGTAGCTGGAATTACAGGCATGTACCACCATGCCCAGCTAATTTTTGTATTTTTAGTAGAGGTGGGGTTTCACCATGTTGGTCAGCTTGCTGTCGAACTCCTGACCTCAGGTGGTCCACCCGCCTCTGCCTCCCAGAGTGCTGGGATTACAGATGTGAGCCACTGCGCCCAGCCCCAGGTAATCATTTAATGAGCTGAACTTGCCCCTTACTTTGACTCTGCAAGTGTGCTACACTTGTAGCTCCTTGGCAATGAAGTTGTGAAAACAAGTCCAACACACATAAGATAAGGATCCATCATTCTTGCATGTTTAGCTTAATACCAGGTGAGGCTCTCCACTCCTCTCTCATGCTCCTTTCCCTCTCCAGGCTGCCATCTGCTAAGGTATGCAGTCCCCTCTAGGCCCAGGTCATGGAGCCCGTGCTTCACCTGCTAGTGTCTCCCCTCATCCAGCCTCCAGACCCCGCCAGGCCAGCCATGACTCTCACTACCTGATCATCTTCACTCTTAGACACAAGAAAAAACTTTCAGGTTTTGCACTTCAGGAGTTTTATGACTTTGGGATCTCTATCCCTTGCTTAAGAAACCCATGAATTTATTTTTTATAATTTTTACCATGCCAGTGTGGGCAGGAGAGTAAAATTCGCCACCTCCCGAGGACATGTTTCAGGAAATAAGGAAACAATACCAGCTATTATTAGATCCTGACATTTCACTGGGGCCCTGGCCTGATCTGCAGGACACGAGACAGGTGCACACCAGCCCAGGCCTTAAGTCCACTCTTCTTACTTCATTCAGCTCCTCTCTTTCTTCTCCTCCAGCTCAGAGAATCTTTTAGTCTAGGGTGTTGAGGGTAAGACTAGAAGAGCTGTTTCTCTTGGTTCACATACATATGAGAAAATTTCTACTCAATGTGTTGAGCTACAATTTACTTAAATACATATATCCATGTATCAGTCATCATTATCAAGATACAGATTGTTTGCATTACACCAGGAAGTTCTTTCACATGCCTTTACAACTAATACATTTCTCCCAAATGTCTTTCAACACATGAACAGATGAACAGCAGCACATCACATGATGGTCTATTACTCAGCAATAAAAAGGAACGGCCTATGATACACCAACAACATGAATGAATCTCCAAAACCTTAGGCCGAGCAAAAGATGACACATATAAAATAATCTGCATTGTATGATTCCATGTATATGAAAATTTATTATAGGCAAAGATCGTCTCCAGTGTTTTTATCTAAAAGTTTTCTAGTTTGAACTTTCACATTTACGACTATGATTCATTTAGAGTTAAGTTTTTTCTGTGAATATCTAGTTGTCCTAGCACCACTTGTTGAAAATGCTTTGCTTTTGTCCATTGAATTGCTTTGGTGGCTTTGTTAAAAATCAGTTGCCCGTATATGTGTGGGTCTATCTCTGGACTATCAAATCCGTTCTATTTATTTAACTATCTGTCCTTACTGCAGTAGCACAGTCTTGATTAATGTAATTTTATAGTAAGTCCCAAAATCAGAGGTGAGTTATCCAGCTTTGTACTTCTTTTTCCCATTGTTTTGGCTACTCTGTGCCCTGTGCATATGATACGTTTCAGAATCCTCTCATCAATTTCAACAAAAATGCCTACTATGTTTATGTCTGTGACACAACCTAGTATTGAGTTTATACATCAGTTTGACAAGAGTTAACATCTTAACAATATTGAGTCTCCCAGTTCAGGAACATGCTATTTCTCTCCATTTATTTAGATTTTCTTTAATTTATCTCATCAATATTTTGTAGTTTTGAACATATAGGTCTTGCACATTTTTTGTTAAATTCAGCCCTGAATATGTAATGGTTTAGGATGTTGTTTTAAGTGTCATTTTAAAAATTTCATTTGTCTATGGTACGCTACAATTATATAGATGGTCCACTTGAGTTTTCTATATTGACCTTGTACCCTGAAATACTGCTAAATTTCAGTGTTGGTTGTTATAGCTTTTTGTATAGATCACTTAGGATTTAATGTATATACAATCATGTTGTCTGTGAATAAAGACAGTTTTCCTTCTTCCTTTACAATATGTATGCCCTTTGTTTCCCTTTATTGCCTTATCAAGTAATTAAACCTCCAGAACAATATTAAAGAAAAGTGCTGAGAGAGATAGCCCTTCCTTTTCTCCTTAGATGGAAATGGTGAAAATATATGAGAAAATCTACAAATTAATATATTTCTATAATTACATAATAATCAAAATATTTCCCTTTATTGCCTTATCAAGTACTTAAACCATAATTTCACCATAAAGGGTAACTCTGACGATAGGTATTTTGCAGATATCCTTTATCAGAAAAGGAAGTTCCTTTATTTTCTTACTTTGCTTATAGTTCTAATTTTCAAATGTGTTCCTCCATTTTTTGATATGACCTTATGGGTTTTTTTTTCTTTTAATATCATGAATTACACTGATTGATTTTCAAATGTTAATCCAACCTGGAGTTCCTGGGATAAACCCCATCTGACCATGTGTTATTATCTTTTTATATCTGTTATTCAGTACATTAATACTGTGTTCAGGATGTTCATAAGGGATATTGGGTCCTTCATTTTTCTTCTTCTAATTCCCTTTTCCTGCTTTTGTATCAGGCTAATTTGAACCTCATAAAAGAAATTGAAGATAATGTTTCCTAGTTTCTTGAATGATTTAAGTTCAATATTAGTTTTTTCTCAATATTTATGGCATTTTGTATTGCTAAAAGACTATATTCCCGGCCCAGGTGTGGTGGTTACGGCCTGTAATCCCAGGGCACTTTGGGAGGGCCGAGGCAGGCGGATCACGAGGTCAGGAGATCGAAGACATCCTTGGCTACACAGTGAAACCCCATCTGTACTAAAAATATCTTAAAAATTACCAGTGTGGTGGCAGGCACGTGTAGTCCCAGCTACTCGGGAGGCGAGGGCGGAGAATAGCATGAACCTGGGATGCGAGCTTGCAGTGAGCGCGAGAAAATATTTGACAGAATTAGCCAGTGAAGTCATCTTGGCCTCCAACTTCAAGAGAATAGCAGCTTTTTTCTTCTTCTTTTTTTTTTTTTTTTTTTGAGACAGGAGTCTCGCTCTGTCGCCCCAGACTGGAGTGCAGTGGCGGCGATCGTCGGCTCACTGCAAGCTCCGCATCCGGGTTCGTGGCCATTCTCGCTGCCTCAGCCTCCCGAGTAGCTGGGACAACCACATGCCTGCCACCACACCCGGCTAATTTTTTGAATATTTTTAGTACAGATGGGTTTCACCGTGTTTAGCCAGGATGGTCCGATCTCCCTGACCTCATGAATCCGGCCTGCCTCGGCTCTCCCAAAGTGCCGGGATTACAGCGTGAGCCACCACACCTGGCCGGAATATAGTCTTAGCAAGACAAAAATGCCATAAATATTGAGACAAACTAATATGAACTTAACTCTTCAAGAAACTAGGAAACATATCTCAATTCATTTTATGAGGTTCAAATTAAAGCCTGATACAAAAAGCAGGAAAAGGAATTAAGAAGAAAGAAAAATGATAGACAATATCCCTTAATGAAGCATCCTGAACACAGTATTCAAATGTACTGAATTTAACAGTATATAAAAACGATAATACACATGGTCAGATGGGGTTTATCCCAGGAACTCCAGGTTGGATTAACATTTGAAAGAGCTTCACATATGTCATCCATTTCAGAAAATCTTCCTTCCATTAAGCCTGTATTTGTTGCTTGTGTTTTCATTCTTCTGGCCACTCCTTCAGAAACACCATTACATATAGGCTGCCTCTCCATTCTTTATCATCTTACCTCTCTAGGGTCAGCAAACTTTTTCTGTAAAGGGCAAGACAGTAAATACCTCATGCTTGTGGACCATGTGATCTCTGTTGCAACTACTCACCTCTGCCACTGCGGCATGCCGCCTTTCACAGAGTACACGGAATGAAGAAGCATGTCTACATTCCAACAAAACTTTATTTACAAAATCAGATGTCAGGTTGGATTTGGCTACAGGGCTATAGTTACCGAACCCTGCTCTGCAAGGAGGGAATCAACAAAGAGAGCATTAGATATGGGATCAGGAGAGAGCACTTTCAACACGGGATGAAAGCAATCGGAGTTCTCAAGGAGATGGTGAAGGGATATCTCAGAAAGGGATATTTCAGCTGTGCTGAAAGTGTGGAGGAAAATTAGTCTAGATTGGGGCAGGAAGACATTAGACCACATGGGACTGTGCTGGAGGAATAAAAACAAGATCTGATATGTATGAATATGTTGACACGAAACTTACATTGTTGGTGTAGAGTTTGGAAAGGAATAAATGATGGCACATAAAATATGAAGCAAATTTTATAAATAAGGCAATTAATAACTTCACAGAAATAAAAAGTAGTACCAAAAAGAAAATGTAATCACAATAAACCACATGACTAGGCTATGAAAAATATTTACATAGTCATGAAATATAAAATCTAAGTGTTAATTGTACTGGTAACTGTATCTGACTGTATTGGAAGGCTAAAGGTAGGGGGAAAGGCACAGGGGTGAGAGTGGCATGAAAGAGGTACAAGCCTCATCTCCCATATTATGTGTCTAATGGAGAATAGCTAAAGCTGTAAAACAGACAAATATCAACATAAGGATAAAAATGAAAAATACGGCCAGGCGCGGTGGCTCAAGCCTGTAATCCCAGCACTTTGGGAGGCCGAGACGGGTGGATCACGAGGTCAGCAGATCGAGACCATCCTGGCTAACACGGTGAAACCCCGTGGCGTGGCGGCGGCTGGAGGCCCGGATCGCGGGGGGTGGCTCACCCCCCGGCCATCAGGGGCCCCCAGCCGCCGGGGGTCGTGGCGTGGCGGCTGCTGGGGCCGGACGGGGGGCATGCCTCATCCCCCGGAGATAGGGCTCCCAATAGCACAGGGAGTGCCCCACAGATATCACCGAGTTGGTGTTCACCTTCTGCCATTTGAGGAGTAATA
>NW_016804695.1:0-947 GCF_001698545.2 Rhinopithecus bieti
AGGGACATTTGGGAACGGAATATCCCCAGATAAAACTAGAAAGAATATATCTGTGAAACTGCTTTGTGGTGTGCAGATTCACCTCACAAAGGTAGATGCTTCTTTTATTTAGCAGGTTAAAACACTCTTATTATACGATCTGTGAGAGGACACTTGGGAGCCATTTGAGGCTTAATAAGAAACACTGATTACCCCAGATAAAATCTAGAAAGAATACACCTGTGAAACTACTTTGTAATGTGTGGATTCTTCACACAGAGTTAAATCTTCCTTTGATTCAGAAAATTGAAAGCACGCTTTTTGTAGAATCTGCAATAGGACATTTGGGAACCCATTGTGGCCTATGGGGAATAACAGAATATCCCCAGATATAAACAGTAAAGAAGCTAATTGTGAAAGTGCTTTGTGATGTGCAGATTCATCTCAAAGAGTCTAACCTTTCTTTTAATTCTGCAGATTGGAAACACTCTTTTCGTAGAATCTACAAAGGGACATTCAGGAACCCATTGAGGCCAATGGTGAAAAATGGAATATTCCCAGATAAAATAGAAAAGGCTATCTGTGAAACTGCCTTTATCCTGTGCATTCACACATTTTAAAACTTTCTTGTGATTAAGCAGGTTGGAAACACTCCTTTTATAGAATCTGTGAAGGGAAATTTGGAGCCCATAGTGGCCTATAGTGAAAAACGTAACATCCCCAGATAAAAACTAGAAAGAATCTATCCCTAAAACTGCTTTGTGATGTGTGGATAATCTCATAGTGTTTAATCTTTCTTTTGATTCTGCAGGTTGGCAAAACTCTTTTTCTAGAATCCAACAAAGAAACATTTTGGAGCCCATTAAGGTGTATGAGGCCAAACGGAATATCCTCACATAAAAACTGGAAAGAATGTATCTGCAAAACTGTTTTATGATGTGTGAATTCCTCTCAAAGAGCCTAACCTT
>NW_016804696.1:0-1029 GCF_001698545.2 Rhinopithecus bieti
GAGCCACCGCGCCCGGCAAGAGGCAGTTTTCGATTCATGAGTGAACAACTCTGCTTCTGGGTAACCGAGGAGGAAGGGCTGGATAAGCCTCCAGGTGGGAGTTCAGGTGGGTACAAGGCAGTTTTCTCGGTCACATCCCATTCACCAAATTACTCTTCTCTATCTGACACAGAAGAGCTTTTACTGCATTGATTTTTTGTGGTATGCTGTGAGTTTTCATCAAAGAATACAAGAGAAGGAGCCGGGCGCGGTGGTTCATGCCTGTAATTCCAGCACTTTGGGAGGCCAAGGTGGGCAAGTTCGAAACCAGCCTGGCCAACAAAGCGAAATCCAGCCTCTACTAAAAATACAAAAATTAGCCAGGCATGGTGGCACGTGCCTATAGTCCCAGCTACTTGGGAGGCTGAAGCAGGAGAATTGCTTGAATCTGGGAGGTAGAGGTTGTGGTGAGCTGAGATCGTACCACTGTACTCCAGCCTGGGCAACAGAGCAAGACTCTGTCTCAAAAAAACAAACAAACAAACAAACAAACAAACAAAAAAACCCAAGAGAAAATCTCACAAATTGTTACTACTCCTGCTATAAGGATATTGGTAAAAACAACTCTCACATATCATATATAAGACCCTTTATAGTATGTCCCCTATTAATGTCCAATAGAAGAAATTTAATTCATAGTTAACTGCTCATAAAAAGTTTACTCTCCCCTCCCTGTCTCCCCCGACAAGGATATAGAACGTTTTGTCTCTCTTATATGGAGAACCATGTCGCTTTTACTTGCAGCAGAGCCACAAAATCCCTATGCATGGCCTACAAGTCTACATTTGACTACTTTCCCTCTATCCTAGAATTTTTTTTTTTTTCTTTTGAGACAGAGTCTCACTCTGTCACCCAGGCTGGAGTGCATGGTGCCATCACAGCTCATTGCAGCCTTGACTTTCCGGGCTCAGAAGATGCTCCCACCTCAGCCTCCCAAGCAGCTGGGACCACAGGAGCACACCACAACGCCCGGCTAATTTCTTTTAAATC
>NW_016804697.1:0-1033 GCF_001698545.2 Rhinopithecus bieti
AGAGGGGATATTTGGGAGTGCATTAAAGAATATGGAGGAATAGGAAATATCCTCAGATAAAAACTAGGAAGAAAGTTCCTGGGAAACTGCTTTTTGATGGGCGAATTCATCTCACAGAGTTAAACCATTCTTTTCATTGTGTAGTTTGGTAGCACTGTTTCTGTGGAATCTGTAACAGGATATTTGGGAGCACATTGAAACCTATGGTGACAAAAGAAATATCCTCAGGCAAAAACCGAAAAACAGCTTTCGGAGAAACTGCTTGTGATGCGTGATTTCATCTCAAAGATTTACCTTTTCTTTTCAGGGAGCAGATTGCTAACACTACTTTCGGGAAATCTGCAAATGGATATTTACGAGTGAATGGAGGCCTACAGCAAAAAACAAAATATCCTCATACAAAAATTAGAAAGAAGTGTTCTGAGAAACAGCTTTGTGATTTGTGAATTCATCTCACAGAGTTACATGATTCTTTCATGGAGTAGTTTGGTAGCACTGGCTTTGGGGAATCTGAGAAAGGATATTTTAGATCGCATTGAAGCCTTTATGACAAAGGAAATGTTCTCAGAGAAAAACTAGAAAGAAGCATTCTGAGAAACTTATTTTTGATGTGTGAATTCACCTCACAGAGTTACACCAATTCTTTCATTGAGAAGTTTGTTAGCACTTTACTTGTGGATTTGGGAGTCCACTGAGGTATGTGGTGAAAAAGTAAGTACCCTCAGTTGAAAACTAGAAAGAAGCTTTCTGAGAAACTTCTTTGTGATGTACGAATTCATCTCACAGAGTTACAACATAATCTTCATGAAGCCGTTCGCTAAGATTGTTCTCTTGGAGTTTGCAAAGTGATATTTGGTAGCCCATTGAGGGCTATGGTGAGAAAGGAAATATCCTCAGATAAAAACTGGAAAGAAACGTTCTGAGAAACTACATTGTGACATGTGAATGCAACTCACAGAGTTAAACTTTTTCTTTCATTGATCCATTTGCTAACACTGTTTTCTTGAAATCTGAAATGGGATAATTCTCAACG
>NW_016804698.1:0-1245 GCF_001698545.2 Rhinopithecus bieti
ATGAATTAGAAGACTCAGTATTGTTAGGAGGACAGAGCTACCCAAAGTGAGCTGCAGATTCAACACACTTCCTATCAGAATCTCAGTGACATTTTGCAGAGAAAGAAAATCTGTCCTAAAATTTACATTGAATTTCATGACTCTAAATAGACAAACAACCTTGAAGAGGAGGAAAGAAGCTGCAGGACTCACACTTCCTGATTTCAGCATTTACTACAACGCCCCAGTAACCATTACAGTGTGGTACTGGCATAAAGGAGGACATAGAAATTAGTGCAATAGAACAGAGAGCCCAGAAAGAAATACTTGCATATATGGCCAAATGATTTTCATTGAGTGTGCCAAGATCGTTCAAAGGGGAAAGGACAGTGCTTTCACCAAATGAATTGGGAAAGCTGGATATCCAAGGGCAAGAATGAGTGGAACTTTAACCTAACAACATATACAAAATTAACCGACAATAGATCAAAGATCTAAATGTAAGAGCAAAATCTATACAACTATTAGAAGAAAGCATAGGAGAAAAGCTTCATGATACTGGATTTCACAATGATTACTTGGTTGTAACAACAAAAGCATAGGCAACAAATAAAATGGATAAATTGGACTTCTTAAAATCGAAACCTTTTATATATCAAAGAATAGTATCAAGAAAGTAAAAGGCAACCCATGAAATGAGAAATATATTTGCAAATTGCATGTGGGATACAAAATTAATTTCCAGAATACATGAAAACTACAAGTCAACAACAGCAAACATCCAAAACCCAATTAAAAAATGAGCAAAGGATTAAAATTGAGTTTTCTCCAAGGAAGATATACAAATATCCAGTAAGCCCACAGAAAGTTCCTCAGCGTCACGAATACTTAGAGATATGCAAATCGAAACCACAATGTGACACCACCTCACACACTTTAGGATGATTTTGATAAACAACAACAACGACAACAACACAAAACAACAAGTGTTTTCAAATAGATGGAAAAATTGGAGCTCTAGTGCATTGCTGATGAGAATGGGAAATGTTATAGCCACTGTAAAAAGTGGTGTGGCTGTTTCTCAAAAAATCAAACAATAAATTACCATTTGATCTAGCAATTCCACTTCTGGACATACTGCCTATAGAATTGAAAGAAATTTGAACAAATATTTGCACATTGATGTTCAGAGAAGCATTACTCACAATAGCCAAAAATGGAAACAATGGAAATGTCCATTGAAAGATAAGTGGGTAGGCAAATGAG
>NW_016804698.1:1843-7453 GCF_001698545.2 Rhinopithecus bieti
AGGAGGGGCCACCAGGGCTCTTTCTCTACACATGCTGGTCCCACACCAGGTGGAGTCAGGAAGAGCCAGTCACTGGAGAAGCCCAGAGCAGAGCAGGCAGCAGTCTGAGCTGCTCCTCTCTCATCCAAGGGGCTTCCTCCTCTCATTTGGGGGAAAAAATTGAGCTTATTTCAAAGCCTCAGATGTTCCTTGTAGCTCATGGAGTAAGTAAAAGAAAACAAAGACGTGGTAGAAAGGGATGTGTTGGTGACAGCAAGAAGCAACTTGATCTTGAGGACTCTCCTTCTTGTCCCTCTATGAAGACTCTTCCACCACATAGGGCTCAGGGCTGACAAAGTCCCCTCCCTACCTTTCTCAGGCTGGACACAATGTCAGCCATGAGAAAACAGAAAAACAAAGAGAAAAGAGTCTGTAGAGACAAATTGGGAGGGTTCGAGAGGAGAATTTAGGATTTGCTTCTGCTCATGGGACACAGGCTGGGAATAAAAATGTTTTCAGGCTCTTCTGTGAAAGCCAGATAGACTCTACCTAAAACCCTATTGCCAGTGATGCAGGGATCCACTTACCAGAGACTACGATCATCTTGAATGTGGAACGTTCCCTGCCAGTGGCTGAGTTACGAGCAAAGCAACCATAGATCCCGGTATGCTTTGTAGTAATTTGCGGGATAAAGAGCTCTTGTCCTGATTTCAGAAACTTCCCATGCATTGACCAAGTATACTCTGCCGGTGGGTTAGAATCCGCGAAGCAGGACAAGTGGAGGTTTTCTCCTGATTGGTAATCGGTGAGTGAAGGGAAAATGCTGGGGACGTCTGGACCATCTGGAGTAAAGAGAATAAAGCCACAGGTGAAGTCGTCCAAGGGAAGGGGATGCTCCTGGTCTCTTAAAGGGACACAGTGTCCCTCTGAGCCAAGACACACCCTCAAGGCCCAGCCCAACGCTTGTGTGTTCATTGAGACGAGGCCTGAGGTATTCACCTGTTTCTCCCATCACAGGCCGTAGATGCCAAGTCTCCCGTGACAAAAGCATCCCCTCCCCTTGTATTGTTGGTTGAGGCTGTGCCTACCCAGATTTTCCCAGGGCAGGGAGTCTTGGTCATCTCGGGTGTCCAGAAATAAAAGTGTCCATACTTGTTCCTGAGAGAGACAGAGATGCCTGATCTCTGGTCGTTTGGATTTTATCTGGTGGCCTGGCCCACAGAGGAACTAAAAATACAAAGGACATCCAGGGTGACTGGGTCACTGCAGATGCTACCAACTCGGTCCCGTATTTCACATTCATAGGGTCCTGTGCCATTTCTTGTGACACTGGTTAGAATGAGGATTCTGTTTTTACTGGGTTGCTTTAGCCTGGGACTGACTGGGAGGCTCTGACCATTTACCCTCCCCACATAGGTGTAGCCCTGAGTCTTAGGTTCACAGGTTAAGGCTACAACATTCTTATTCTCCATGGGGTTGAAATTGTTGCTGATGATGTAGGGCTCAGGCAGTTCCACTGTGTGGATAACAGAGAGAAGTTTGTCCTGTGTGGCAGCTTTGATTCCTCCACAGGCATCCTTCAATCACGGTTGGCATCTCCCACAACTCAGCCTACCCGAGCCCTTGAAAGTCAATAGCTGGTGCGTGTGTCACAAGACAGACTCATGATGATCTAATGGCTCAAAGACTATGAGGCCACCTGCTGCGTCTTAGGGAAGCACAGACTTTCTCAAGTGCAAAATGAACAGCAGTGTTGGGTCACAGACAGACACGTCAGTGGGAACCACAGCCCCTGTTACACCTCCCAGTGCCTCTCTAATCAGCTGACTGACTGGCTCACCTTGGGTTCCTTACTTGGAATGTGCAACCGCTGAGCCCCTTCCAAATTCCATCCTACTTTGCCCTCCTAGATGTGATTTCTCTGCAGCTTCAGTTTCCAAGGACATTCTAGAGATGAGTAATAATGGGACTTCCCATTGTCCTGAAACCCTGAAGATACTGAGCAGCCTGGCCTGGGACTGGATGTTTCAGCAGAAAGAAGACAGGGGAGACCAGAGTCAAACCTGGAGGTCAGTTCAGTCATCAGGCTGTGGTGGCACAAGGTGGGGCAGTTTTTTGCAGGTGTTTCATGATGACTTACTTGAGCCAGTGACCTCCAAAGATAGAACAGAGTGCAAGGAATGAAGTAGAAAGAGTGAAGGGGACAGGCAAAAGCTGGTCATTTTTGAGCAGAAACACATTCCCTGTCCTGGGTTTTTTATGTTCCCTCTCCCTTTGCAGAGGGCAGGTGGCTCTTCCCTGATAGCCAGATAGACTTCACTGGAAAACATATTGTCAATGCGTCAGGGATCCACTTACCAGGGACTATGACCCTCTTGATTATGAGATTTGTTCCACCAGTGACTGAGCTATGGATGAAACTGACATAGACCCCTCTATATATTTTGGTGATTTGGGGGATAAAGAACACTTGTGCTGATTTCTGGAACTTGCCATCAACCAGCCAAGAATGCTCTGCCAGTGGGTGAGAGTCTGTGAGGCAGGAGAGCTTGGAGAATTCCCCTGGATGGTAATAGGTATATGAAGAAGAAATGGTGAAGGCATCCAGGATATCGGGAGCAAAGAGAATAAAGTCACAGGTGATGTTGTCAAAGGGAAGGGAAAATCCTGGTCTGTGGAAGGGCCACAGTGACCCTGTGAGCTAAGTCACAACACTGAAGTCCCAGCCAAATCCCTGCTGTGTTCACTGATCTGCAGCTTGAGACATTCACCTGTTTCTCCCATCATAATCTGTGGACCGTGAGTCTCCCATGACTGGAGCAGCCTCTTCTCTCCCATTGTAGATCAAGCCTAAGCCTACTCTTAGTAGTCATGGCCAGCTTTGATGTCCGGGGGTAAAGTTCTCTGTACTTGCACCTGAGAGGGACTGAGAGGCCAGGCCTCTGGCCATTTGTGTTTGGAATGGCAGCCTGGCTCACAGAGGAACAGAAGATACTCACAGAGGAGATTCAGGGTGACTGGGTCACTGCGGCTGGAACTCACTGGGTTCTTCATTTCACATTCATAGGGTCCTGCAGTATCCTTTGTGACACCAGATAGAACAAGGGTCCTGTTGTTTTCAGACAGCTGCAACTTGCGACTGATAGGGAGGCTCTGACCATTTATCCACCACAGGTAGCTTACGTCCTGAGTGTCAGGATCACAGGATAAGATCACAGTCTCCGTAGCCTCCCTGGGACTTAAGTTGCTGCTGTTGATGGAGGGCTTGGGAGTCTCCACTGTGCAGATAACAGAGAGAAGATTGCCCTGTGTGGCACCTTTCATTCCTCCAAAGACATTTGTCAATCAGAGATGGCATTTCCCACTTCTAGTCCACCCAAGTCCTTAAAAGCCCATGGAAGGTGTGTGTGTTACAAGACAGATGCATAGCAATCTGAGGGCTCATAGATTGTGAGGCTGCCTTCTGTATGTGGGAGAAGCACACTCTTTCTCAAGTGTGAATTGAGCAGCAGCATTATGTTATGGAAACACATGGGACCAGCAGTCACAGCCCCTGGTGCCTCTCTGAGTCCCTCCCTCTCCAACTGCATGTGTGGCCCACCTTGTGATCCTCACCTTGAGCATGCAGTGCTGGAATCTTCTCAGTTTCAGTCTTACTTTGCCCCCCAAGGTATGTTTTCTCTGCAGCTTCCCTTTCCAAGGGCATTCTAGAGATGGATAATGGAACTTCCCAGTGTCCTTAACCCCTTTGGGTACTGGGAAGCCTGGCCTGGGACTGGGTACTTCAGCAGAAATAACACAGGGGAGACCAGAGTCAAGCCTGGAGGTCAGTTCAGTCATCAGGGAGTGGAGCCACAAGGTGAGGCAGCTTTCGCAGCTGTCTCATAGTGACTGACTTTAGCCAGTGACCTCTAAAGATAGAGTAAAGTCCAAGGAATGACCTACAAAGAGTGAAGGGGACAGGCAAGGGCTGACAGCTTTGGACCAAGACCATGTTCCCTATTCTGTGTCCATGATGCTCTCTTCCCCCTGTAGAGGGCAGGTGAGGACCATGTGGATCTTTCTAGAAATACATGTGGATGTTTGCAAATGCAGAACTGACTGGTGGAAAGGGCGAGCATGAACTGATGATGGAAGTCTGGCCCTCATGGACCGTATGTGTTTGGTGACTGTCCTGCAGATACTTTCTCTCATTAGACATTCTAATTTCTGGTCTTGTGAGTTTGACTACTCTATGTACCTCACCTCAGTGGATTCCAGAGTGAATCATAGAGTAGAATAGTAGTTTCCAGGAGCTGGCATCGGGGAAATAGGGTATTGTTCCGTGGGTGTGCGGTTTCAGTTATGCAGGATGAGGAGGTTCTAGAGATCTCCTGTGCAGCTTCATGCCTATAGTTCATACAGATAAAGTGTTCCTTATGCAGAAAGCTTAAAACCAGGTGTTTTGGAGTTCTAACTTTTTTTATTTTGGAATATTTGCAGTAGATGTATTGGGTTAGCATCCCAAATCTGAAAAATTTAAAATCCAAAATGCTCCAGTGAGCACTTCTTTTTAGCATCACATCAGAGGTCAGAAGTGTTGGATTTTGGTGCATTTCAGATTTGGGATTTCTGGATTTGGAATGCTCAATTTGTAATATTGTAATTTTCCCATAAAAAGTTGTCAGGAGTTTAGACCTCATGTTATGATCTGGCTCTAGTAACAAAACAAAACAAAACAAAACAAAAAATTGAAGGAAATATTAAAATGTTGTCATAAGTGGAAATTTTTACTGATGGTCCAAATATCTAAGATGAATTGCTGGTAGTAGTATTTCTCTTGATACCCAATTAAGGTTGAGGTGTGGGGTGAATTCAGCAGGATCACATTATGCTCAAAGAAAGATGCCAAAGGTGATTTGAAATTAGCAAGTCCTTAAGTAGAGAGAGTCCTGTTAAAAAGACAGAACTGGTCAGTGTGTCAATTACATAAAGGAGGAATGATGCCCAATTAAAAGAGGGGATGTGTGTTATGTTAGTAAATATAAAAAGAACTCCCTGTTTCTAATTTCTGTGCAGAGTTAGGAAAAATGGGGAGGAGCCCAAAACAGGTATGTGAAGTGCTTTCTTCATTTTCTCTCAACCTCAGGAAATACAACTAGAGTTTAAGTTTGCGTGAATTAAGAAGACTCTAAGTGAGATGCCAATGGGTCATGTGTCCCCCACACGAAGAATCCCAAGTTATGAAAATGGCATCATCATAAGGAAACAATTGAATGTGGCTCAGGCAGGAAAACCATCAGATAGCACCCCCTGGCCAGCTCCAACAGGTCCCTGAACCCACCAGTATTTCCATTACGTGAATGTTACAGCCTTGGTAGTTGTACCATAACTACAAAATTTAAAAATTGTTATTGTCAATACAAAATGGTAAATATGAAGTTGAATATATTGCTCCACTTTTGTCCCCTACTCTTTTGAACTTTCCTGTTGCATTTTTGGAAGTTTCTATTCACACATCCTCAAGCTAGGGATTCTTTGCTCAGCTGTGTGCATTCTACTAGTAAGCATCAAAAGCATTCTTCATTTCTCTCACAGCACTTTTTTTTTTTTTTTTTTTTTTTTTCTGAGATGGAGTCTCGCTCTGTTGCC
>NW_016804699.1:0-702 GCF_001698545.2 Rhinopithecus bieti
ATGCAATTAATAAAAAAGTATAGATATCTTATAGTTTCTAAATAGGCATTACTGGGTAAAACATAAATATTGACATGAAATTTTTACTTATAATTCATAGCACTGTTTGCATTCCTATACCTTACCCAAAAAGTATATTCTTGAAAAAAACATTGCTCCTGTTAGAACTAATTATTTAAAATTTTAACAGCAGCTTATACGTAGGTATCTGTGAACAACTTATTTTCATTCTTCTGTTTCCATGAAACACAGAATTAGTTGACTTTGCTACGTGTTTTCCTTGTAAATAACCTTTCAAATAGGATCCCTAGTCTTGTGGGTTTAAACTAAACCCTCTGATTTTGTTCTCATCATCCCCCAGATTGAAATGTTTTCTTCATCTGTGCTTCTACTACTCTGATTTACAGCCGTATTCCAAATTTGTTATTCATCTACACACTGAAGAATATTCTATGTGCCCTCAAAAAATGTTTTTGAACTATCAGTGCACCAGAAAAATATAATTATTTAGAGATTTTCTTAGGTAAAATTTGCCAGTGTTCTATAATAGAAACAACTATATTGACCAAAGTAGACTATGTCCTAAAAAACAATATCACATAGATTCAAAAATACATTTTAAACATTTTAAAGACAACAACAATGTGTGTTCAAGATGGGACCCCTAGTGCACAAATTCAGTTATCTGAGCAATAATATATA
>NW_016804700.1:0-1452 GCF_001698545.2 Rhinopithecus bieti
AAAGAAAGAAAGAAAAAAATAAGACCTTGGAGAAATGTCTGGCCCCAGGTGTGAGGGGAGAAAATCTATGATGGTTCTGGAGAATCTCATTTTGCCAGGAAGCAAGGAAGTGATCAAATACTAATGGGGGCCGGGCACGGTGGCTCACGCCTGGAATCCCAGCACTCTGGGAGGCCAAGGCAGGCAGATCACTTGAGGCCAGGAGTTTGAGACCAGCCTGACCAACATGGTGAAACCCCGTCTCTACTAAAAATACAAAAATTAGCCAGGCATGGTGGCACGTGCCTATAATCCCAGCTACTCGTGAGGCTGAGGCAGGAGAATCACTTGAACCCGGGAGGTGGAGGCTGCAGCGAGCCGAGATTGCGCCACTGCACTCCAGCCTGGATGACAGAGCGAGACTCCGTCTCAAACAAAAATGAATGAAAAGAAAAATAAAAAAAGACTAATGGGATCAGTTCATAGACTTAAGAATCCATCTAAAGAGAGTCCCACTGGTAAATCTGGTACAATTTGAGCCAGACATGGTGGCTCTTGCCTGTAGTCCCAGCCACCTGGGAGGCTGAGATGGGAGGATCACTTGAACCCAGGAGGTTGAGGCAGCAGTGAGCTATATGATCATGCCACTGCACTCCAGCCTGGGCAACAGAGTAAGACCCTGTGTCATTAAAAAAAAAAAAAGGAACCCTTTAAACATCAAAAAAAATAATAAATTGGATTGCTTTTTACATATTGAACAATCAAAACATAGTAGTGATATTCAAGAGAAGGAGTGTGCTAGGGAGGGAGAGAGGAACAGAAAAGCTCTTTTGTGCAGCTGAGTGTTGGGCGATGAACGCCACAATAATGGCAGACTCACAGAGCATCAGCATTTAGCAGTTATGCAGTGGAACCAGGGCAAGCATCCTCAAGGCAGGCTACAGTCCTATGTAAAGTATATTCTTGCACAGTATATGTCACATACTGGGTATAGCTGGATTTCCACGAATGTGCTTCCAACAGGTATTGTCTGTGCCAAGAAAAACTTCATTTTGTTTCTTAGGATGATGGATAGAGCAGGGATAGAAGACATCAAGTTTGTAAACCTATGCAATTCCTTTGATCTATTTTTTAAAATGGGGGCCAGGTGCAGTGGTTCATGCCTGTAATCCTCAGTACTTTGGGAGGCCAAAGCAGGAGGATTGCTTGAGGCCAGGAGTTGGAGACCAGCCTGGGCCACACAGTGAGACTCCTATGAGACCCCACCTCTACAAAGTTTAAACAGTTAGCTGGGTGTGGTGGCACAGGCCTGTAATCTCAGCTACTTGAGAGGCTGAGGTGGGAGGATCACTTAAGCCCTGGAGTTGGAGGCTGCAGGAAGCCATGCTCAGGCCACTGCACTCCAGCCTGGACAACAGAGTGAGACTCCGTGTCAAAATAAATAAATAAATAAAATAAAATAATTAAAATAGA
>NW_016804702.1:0-1033 GCF_001698545.2 Rhinopithecus bieti
CTACACTTTTTTAAAATTCTTTAATTGAAAAAAATCTTTCTTTTTTTTTTTAGAGATGAAGTCTCCCTATGTTGCCCAGGCTGGTCTCGAACTCCTGGGATCAAGCGATCCTCCTGCCCCAGCCTCCCAAGGTGCTTGGATTACAGGTGTGAGCCACCACGCCTGGTCACTTTCTACACTTTAATATTTGTTTTTTTTTTTCATTTTCAATGTCATTTTTATTAATTTATAATGCCCATTCACAATTATATTCAAAGTCTATTTGAATAAATAAACCAGAAAGAATGAAATACTCTAGCTCACTTGATATTCAACACTAAATTACCTTTCAAATCACATTCAAGAAGCTGATGATATAAGCTTTGGCAATTTCCAAGAAATACTGGTCAAACCGTAATTAAATCTCAACATATCAGTTAGTACCTATTTAGCATCCTTTTACAACCTAAGCATTGTATTAGGTGCTTAAGTACAAGCAGCTTGACTTTTAATACATTTAAAAATACATATTTAAGACTTAAAATCTTATTTATGGAATTCAGTTATATTTTGAGGTTTCCAGTGCTGAGAAGTCTGAGGTTTGTGTTGTCTCTCTTTCAGTCCCCAAAGCTCAGTTCTGAGTTCTCAGACTTTGGTGGAACTTCATGTATTGCCAGGTTGGCCCGTAATACCTGTGAGACAACTTCAGCCCCTGTGCACATGGCCAGGAGGCTGGCTTCAAACATTTTCAGGTAGGTGGACCAGGACATGCCCCTGGTCATGGCCAGGTGGGGGCGTAGTGCTACACGGCGGGCAGAAGTCAATATTGATTTGTTTTTAAACAAACGTACTACTTTCATAAGCAGAAAAAATTTCTATTCTTGGGGGAAAAGATTATGCCAGATCCTCTAGGATTAAATGCTGATGCATCTGCTAAACCTTCACATTATATCAGAACATATTTACTATAGAAAGAATGAAAATGGGACAATTGTGTGTCACCTATATGAACATTCCAGAAATACTTTACAACAAGTAAGTATTTGATAAATTT
>NW_016804703.1:0-1073 GCF_001698545.2 Rhinopithecus bieti
GTGTTTCTGTCATGTGACCATATGCCATATCACTATCAAAAAGGGAGTAAATTGTAGTTATATATCATAAGACAAGGGTAGAAAACTTGCCAACAGTGGTTCTCGAAGCGGGGGCATTTCTGGTTGTCACAGTGACTGGGAAGAGGCATCATTTAGTATGTGGCAGGTGGGGATGCTCAGTGTGCTCCAGTGGGTGGGTAATAAGAGGCAGTCCTGAACACTGAATTGTTTCATCCAAATGCCAAAGAGGCTGCTCTGAGCAATCATCATTGCTTCAAATTGTTTCAGACACAGTTGTCAAGTACTGCCAAAAAGTTCAGGTACAGTTATGCCTGTAATCCCAGCAGTTTGGGAGGCCGAGGCCAGCAGATCACTTGAGGTCTGGAGTTTGAGACCAGCCTGGCCAACATGGTGAAACCTTGTCTCTAGCAAAAATACAAAAATTAGCTGAGTGTGGTGGCGCATGCCTGTAATCCCAGCTACTCAGGAGCGTGAGGCACGAGAATTGCTTGAATTGCTTGAACCCAGGAGAAGGAGGTTGCAATGAGTTGAGATTGTGTCACTGTACTGCAGTGTGGGTGACAGAGTGAGACTCCATCTCAAAAAAAAAAAAAAAAGATACAGTTTTGCAAATAACTGGGTATGTGTAGATGCTCGCCTATTTGAATGGTCTCCTGATTCTTCCTTGATTGCCCTGGCCCTGAACTATCATGGTGGTGGGCAGTAGTCATCATCATCATCTCTGAAACTCTTAAGATTATACATGTACTTTTCTTTGTGCATAACCGTTGTTGAGTACCTAGATAGGAGGGTAAAGCTATGAATTCAAATTTGTAAGTCTTTTCCTAATCCATTTATCGTGGGATTGAAGGGCACGGGTGAGTAGATGGATGGATTTAACTAATACCCATGTGTGCTGTAAGAGGCTCCATCCATTGATCCCGGGAGAATATCAAATAGCCGGATAGCCAGATCTGTTTTTTACTAGAAGAAGGAAAATATTGTGCTAATTCCCATTTAGGATCGAATTGAGTTCAAGTGAAAATTGCCTATATATTTATATATATATATAT
>NW_016804703.1:4744-10182 GCF_001698545.2 Rhinopithecus bieti
TTTTTTTTTTTTTGCCCCAGATTTTCAAGAGTAACCATAGTTTTATCATTAGAAAAACAAAACAAACAAATAAAACACCCTAAACATTAAAAAGCTCCTTGGAACGCCATCTGTACTCCTCCAGTATGCCATTTTTCATGCAACAATCAGCTAGTTTAATCTACAAAATAGGTCTCTTGGTACCTAAGACTCGGGGAAAACTAATGGATTGAAATGACTAAGATCAGAGAGCAAAGTCTAACTAGCTGAGCTTACCTCTCAAAATGGTATTAACCAAGTGTGGAATTAGATAACTGATTGTTTTAAAAGATTATAGGCCGGACGCGGTGGCTCAAGCCTGTAATCCCAGCACTTTGGGAGGCCGAGGCGAGTGGATCACGAGGTCAGGAGATCGAGACCATCCTGGCTAACATGGTGAAACCCCGTCTCTACTAAAAAATACAAAAAACTAGCCGGGCGAGGTGGCGGGCGCCTGTAGTCCCAGCTACTCGGGAGGCTGAGGCAGGAGAATGGCATAAACCCGGGAGGCGGAGCTTGCAGTGAGCTGAGATCCGGCCACTGCACTCCAGCCCGGGCCACAGAGCGAGACTCCGTCTCAAAAAAAAAAAAAAAGTAGATTATAGAAATATATTTAGGCCAGCCTGGGCAACATAGTGAGACCCTGTCTCTACAAAAGATTTTTAAAAATTAGCCTGGCATGGTGGTGCACCCCTGTAGTCCCAGCTCCTAAGGAGCCTGAGGCGGGAGGATTGCTTGAGGTTGCAGCGAGCCGTGATTGTGTCACTTCACGCAGTCCTCGGCCATACAGTGACAGCCTGTCTCCAAAAAAAAAGAAAAGAAAAGAAATACATTTAGGAGCATGATGTAAATCAGTGGAATGTGGAGATTATCCAGCTTCACGAACTTAAACTGTTATTAATATAAAATGACCTCTAGCACTTGAATCACAGAATTTCTCTGACTTTGAGGATATCTCAGTTATCTACTTCCACTCAGTGAAAACCCCAAACTAAGTGACTTCAAGCAACAATGAGTTCTACGTGGGTGGGGCTCAACTGGGTGATTCTTCTCCTCTACACGGTGAAGCTGAAGTCACATCTGCAGCTTCATTCAACTGGAAGCCTAGCTTGGGCTGTGACCCTGAAGATGGCCCCTCATTCTGCAGGGTCTCTCTCCACTGGGAACCCATTATCCAGTAATCTAGGCTGAAGCTCTTGACATCATGGAAGCTGGTTTCCAGGAAGGAGCTTTTCAAGAGGACAAGGGAGTATCAGGCCTCTGCTTGCAACATGCTTTCTTTTATTTTGAGACGGTGTATCTCTGTGGCGCTGACTGGAGTGCAGTGGTGCTATCTCAGCTCACTGCAGACTCCCACTCTGGGCTTAAGCATTCCTCCCACCTCAGCTTCCCGAGTAGCTGGGACTACAGGTGCATGCCTGGCTATTTTTTGTAATTTTTGTGGAGGCTAGGTTTTCCCATGTTCTCCAGGCTGATCTCGAACTCCTAAGCTCAAGTGATTCACCTACCTTGACCTCCAGTGCATGAGCCACTGCACCCAGCTGCATGTTGCTTTCTAACACGGAAAAAAAAAAAATCATGTTACCAGGTCCAGACGCCGTGTGGAACAGGAACAGGAACTGAACAAGGGCATGAACACAAGGATGCATCATTCATTAGGGGCCACCAATGTGTCAGTCTACCCATGAGGAGTCACAGGCCCTTTGAAATTCTAGGCACTTGGATATCTGGCCTTTCAGACGACGGAATAGCTAACAGCTGAGGCATGGAATCTTTCGGCCTGATTTGGTTACTTCTACACTGGACACATACATGCTTGAGAATCTTCCATAACTCCTTTTTTAATTTTTTTAAAGAATGGGGTCTCACTATGTTGCCCAGCCTGGTCTCAAATTTCCAGGCTCAAGCTATGCTCTTGCCTCTGCCTCTCCAAGTGCTGGGGGATTACACTTGTGAGCCACTGCACCCGGCCTATAGCTCTTTTTCACCTTTTTGAGGCTTTTTTTTTTTTTAACATCCTTGTGTTTTACTCTGAGTTGTCTTCTGCCCCATATACTCAGTATAAACTGCTCTTTTGAAGTGGTTAGATTCAGTGACAATTTTATTGCTTTTTTCCTGTTTATGTTACTTCCTAAAGATACTATCAGTGTAGTAATGGACACACTAGGGGTCTTTCCTTCTTTCTCCCTTAAAGGTTTATTATTTCCTCCCAGTTATGATCCAAATGACTAAACTACCCTTCCTTCATTCTGTATTAATTGAGTGCCTACTATATTCTTATTGGGGATCAGAGTAAATAAGCGTTTGTTTTGCGGAGCCTATATTAAGAGTGTGGGGAGTTGGACAATAAAAAAGTAACCAGAACAAAATAATTTCAGCCAGTGATAAGTGCTGGGGAGAATGTAAAACAGGATAACATGATAGGGAGTGCACCTGGGGTAGAGGTGGGAGCTCTTTTAGTTTGGGGGGCAGGTAAGGCCTTTCTAAGGAAAGACACTTGAGCTGAGATCTGAAAGATAAGCCCTCTATCCTGACAGGGTAACCAGCTATCCCAGTTTGCTTGGGACTGGGATTTCTCAGGACATGGGACTTTCATTGCTAAAACCAGCACAGTCCCAGGCAAACTGGAATAGATGGGTAGTCCAAGAAGAGAGGGAACAGCAAGTGCCAAGACCCAACATTAAGAAGCAGCATGGCATTTTGGAGGTGTGACAGAAGGCCAGTGTGGCTGAAAATGTAGTGAGAGAGGGTTGAGTTGAGGCAGATGATGCTGAGGAGGTCAGCAGATACTGGCCCCTTTGAGGCCCTGTCAGTAATTTGGATTTTATTGTAACTGTCTTGGAAGATAGCTCCAGGGTTTTAAACAAGGGAAGATACGGTTTTATTTACTTTCTTGGGGTTGGGGGTGCGGATACGATCTTCCTCTGTTGCCAAGGCTGGAATGCAGTGGTACAATCACGGCTTACTGCAACCTTGACTTCTGGGGCTCAAGTGATCCTCCCACCTCAGCCTCCCTTGTAGCAGAGACTATAGCTGCATGCCACTGGACTTGGCTTTTTTTTTTTTTTGGTAGAGACGGGCTGGTTTCAAACTCCCAGGCTTAAGTGATCTTCCCTCCTTGGCACCCACAAAGTGATGGGATTACAGGAGTGAGCCACTGTGCCTGGCTTTATTTACATTTTTAAATGATCACTGGCTACACAGAGAGCAAACCACTGGGGTGCCCGTGGAAGTGGGGAGACAGGTTGGGAGGCTGGTCCAATCATCTGTCTTGAGATGATACTGACTTGGACCAGAGTGGTTGGCAGGAAGAACGCCCCTTGTGATGACAAACTCCTTCTCACTCCTCCCAGCTCTTCCTCTCCTTCCTGAATCAGCAGCTTCTTTCCCTGAAGAGCGTCTTTGCTGAAGCAGGGATTCCCAGCAGATTTACCATTTTGGAGCAAATCTCAGCCCGACTTGTGTTGCACAGGTGCTTTATCAACTTTTCTTTGCAGTCTTTTCAAAGCACGCAGTTACAATAAGACAGCATTTTGTTTGTCTTTAAGGTATCCATTGATTTTCTCAGAGGACCAGATTGATAATGCTTCTGAATGCCAAGCTTAAAATCATTGATTTTTATCTTGGATGCCTTTGAAGAGGTATATTTAGAATTGTGTGACATAAATGGAGCTGTACTTGCTAAAGGTTAACCTAGCAGGAGCGTTGAGGTAAGACAATGAAGTAAGAGGTGGACGTGTTGAGTTTTAGGTGACAGGAGGCTGTTCAAGTTGAAATGTCAGTGTGGAGGCTAAATGAGGCTGAATTCCAAGATTGTTGAGTTGGAAGAGATATGAGTAGGATAAGCTTATGGTAAGTGGTCTGGATCTTTTTAGCAAGACAGAAAGTCAGTTGGAAAAAAAAAAAAGCAAGCCAGGATGCTGCTGAAAGTCAAGCTCAATAGCTGCAGCAATTTTGGAGTTACCACTCCAAAGATTTTTCTGGGGACTAACCAAGTGAAAAATGAAGAAACTGTCAAGCACCAGTAAAGATCCACTTGAAGTTGACATGTATTTTTAGCAAAGTCAGCCTTTGTTCAGGCTTGCTCTGCCAGGGCCCAAGCAGCTGGTGCTAATGTTAACTACTGTTCAGAGAGTTTGGATTTTAGTCACTGATACTTTGAGAAGACATTATTCTCATGTTTGTTCTTAACAGTAAATAAAAGACTGATTTGTTTTCCTCTCATTTCACTTTGACCTGTCAGGGCCCTGTAAGTAGTAAGCATTGCCTGTGGAATCCAGTATAAGGAATTTTAATCAACAATTTTTCATAGACCTATGAAACTTGGCTTGTTACATTTAGAATCTGAGCTGTTAGGGAAAATGAAAGCTCTCAGACTTAGCATAATTGCTTTTGTTTGTAGTAGTTTCTATAGCATATTGAAGTTTTAAGGTATATGTCTACTCAGGTGCAGTTTTTGAAATATTTTTGAGGAGCAACTTCTCACAATAATATCCTGAAGTAGAAATTTGCTAACTAAATGGAAACAGACATCATTTTAGGACCTCCTTTTTTATATATATTAGGTTGAAAATGGTGTATTTGTAGCCAATCCAGTTGAGGAACATACAATACTAATGAGAAAAGAGGGCGAGTCTGCAAAAAGCATTAATGAGATGCTTCTAACTAAGTAGACTTTCTCGATGTAGAGTCTCCCCGTCAGCAACACTTGCTGCCATGGCTGGTCCCACCATCTCCAACACTCTGAAACAGGATCAAGCAGCTATGTTGCTCTGAGCTTCCCAGACTTGTTCCCCCGTATAGCTCTGGTCATCTGTTTTATTGAGCACTTACTCTGTGCTTTACAAAGCCCTTGCCTATGCATACTTGACCTTATTTTTTCTTCCAGTCATTTTCCAGATTTTTATTCCAGTCAATTCATGTTGCAGGCTATGGACATAAATTTGCATGAACCTGTAAGAATGCAAAACGACCCCATTTTTAACTGTAAACACTTTATCATCATCACTGTTAGTATAAATTAGTTGATTTCCTGTTTTGCATATGCTTTGTGAATGTGGAAACCTGATACTTAGCATCATCTTTGCTAAATACAGTCTTGACCAAGCAAGTAAAAACTTTCTGTAGGAGATATTTTGTTTTTAGAATTTACCATTATTTTTGTAGTTTAATGTTTTAAAATAGATGTACAGAGTTTGAAAGTCAAAACAGCATACAAAGGTTTAGGCACAGAAGTGTTATTCCCACCCTGTTGATGAATTCTATATTCTGCCCCCACAGGTAACCATATTTGTTTTCACTTATTCTTCCAGGTTATCTCCATGCAAATATAATCACATTATATATGTTCTTAATTTCTACCTTAATAAAAGGTAGCATACTATAATGCTGTTGCATACCTTTTTTTTTTTTTTTTTTTT
>NW_016804703.1:10673-13286 GCF_001698545.2 Rhinopithecus bieti
TAAAAAGATAAGGCTAGAAAAAGATGCCATATGTAGAAAAATGCATCTGAATTAATATGCATTTAATGAATTCAGTGTAAGTTTATGCTTTACTTTTATAGTTGGAAATGCTAGAAACGGAAGATATTTATGATTAATTGATTATGAGACTATGAAGTTAAGTACTTATACCAAATGAAACACTTATTAGTCCACACTAGAATTTAAGGACAGTGTTTTATTTTCATAGGCCTCTATTGTATCAAATATAAATGATAAAATGGTTAATAGTGGTTATAATTTGTGTAATTGGATAATTTGAGCTGTAGAAAATACTTTTTAGAGGACAATTTGTTTTACCTGAATAAACATTGTCATAACAAGTTGAAGGCTTGATCTGGGCTTGTCCTATGGGAGAAAATTAAATCTTCCTCTAAAAAATGGAAATACTAAAGGAATGCTTGTTGAAAATGTGTGCAGTATTAAAAAAAAAAAAAAGCCTTCAGAAGGCAAGGGTATATTTAGAACTTGGTAGAAATTGGTTTGTATATTTTAAACATTTAATTTCAGTGTATTTTTTTTTTCTTTTTGAAAGACAAGGTCTTGCTCTGTTACTCAGGCTGGTCTCGAACTCCAGGGCCCAAGTAAGGATTGTACTTTTATATGCATTCTCTGTGTATTAATAACATGATGTTGCTACATTGAAATTCACCAGTTACAAACTGAATAAAGTTTTGAAAATTAGGTGAACATTCAAGAGGTCTGTAAATTTTTATTCCATTATAAATTATTACCTATTACCATGTTAATAAGAGTGTGCCTGTTAAAACATCTTGGTAAAATGTTATGCTAACAAAGTTGCTAATTTTTCAGTTATTCTCCTTTTTGGGTTTCTTACCAGTGGAAATTTATCCTCTTGGACTTATGTCCTGAATGAAGAATATATTTCTTGGGGCATGCAGCTTAAAAAAATGAAGCTTTTTAGAAGCACGGGCATTCAAAACAAATACCAGACAGATTCATTTTACTTATTTTCTAATCTAAACCATTTAAAAATGAATTTTCATCTATCTAGGCTACTTTTTTTTCCTCTGAAGATGGATTCTTGCTCTGTCACTCAGGCTGGAGTGCAGTGGCATGATCTCGATCTCAGCTCAGTGCAACATCTGCCTCCTGGGTTCAGGTGATTCTCCTGTCTCAGCCTCCTGAGTAGCTGGGATTACAGGCATGCGCCACCACAGCCAGCTAATTTTTGTATTTTTAGTAGAGATGGGGCTTCACCATGTTGGCCAGGCTGGTCTCGAACTCCTGACCTCATGATCTACCCACGTCGGCTTCCCAAAGTACTGGGATTACAGGCTTGGGCCACCGCGCCTGGCCATTAAGTTGTATTTTGTAGCCTGACAACTTTCTAAGTGAACCACTCTGATTTTCTGTTGACATCATCAGTTCTCACTAGGGTTGTGTACAGAAAATCCATAAACTCACTCCATGTTTTAGATATGCCAGTAAGGGAGATTAAAGTACACTTTGCACCT
The DNA here is from genome assembly GCF_001698545.2 of Rhinopithecus bieti. NCBI lineage: Eukaryota > Metazoa > Chordata > Mammalia > Primates > Cercopithecidae > Rhinopithecus > Rhinopithecus bieti. Next base: position 12,191 of record NW_016804703.1, read on the forward strand.
CTTCACTAGAAACAATAATTATTTTCCTAATGATAGTTTATGTCATTGAGTCTTTATAAAAGGAAAAATAAAATATATATAAAGGATTATAATAAGTTACACAGGTATAAAGCTGTTATGTAATATTTGAAAGCTTTCATTGGGGTGAAATTTTTGGCTGATTTTATGTTGAAAGCTGTTATGAGTGTAGTATCACAAACCTGTCAAGAATTTGTGCTGTATAAAATGGAAAAAAAGCCCAAGATCTTGATTGGAATACAGGTTGTTCATCCCAAAGCAAAAAATCCAAAGTGCTCTGAAATCTGAAACGTTCTGAGTGCTGACATGATGCTCAAAGGAAATAATCTCACTAATCTCAGATGTAATAAGTAAAATAAATGAAAATAAAGGGAAATGTTCATAGGAGTATTGTGGATTTTTGATTTTTCAATTAGGAATGCTCAACTCTTTTTTTTTGTTTTTTTTTTTGTTTTGTTTTTTTGAGACGGAGCCTTGCTCTGTCGCCCAGCTTGGAGAGCAGTGGCGCCATCTCGGCTCACTGCAAGCTACGCTTCCCAGGTTCGTGCCATTCTCCTGCCTCAGCCTCCCGAGTAGCTGGGACTACAGATGCCCACCACCACGCCTGGATAATTTTTTGTATTTTTAGTAGAGACAGGATATTAGTTTCAGTTTGGGGCTCCCTCGTTATACCCAAATCTGTTTTGGTGATCAAATTAATTTCTGTGTCAAATATTTGGACTTAGCATTTTCATTCCTTTCTCCAGCAAATACTGACTGTGGGCTGCCTCTAAAAATGCTGCAGAAGACGCATACCTGTGGCACCAGCTTGGTGATGATGGTGCCTTCTCCAGGGGGATCAGGCAGCTCTGCCACTTGCTCTCCTTTTGGTGGAACAGATGGTTTGTGATCTTTGAAGAGTAAGTGATTTTTACTTGTGGCTCATTCCTTGATTTATCTCAAATTCTGAAATTTAAGGCCTTCCTGTTATTTTAAACTTACTTTGTTAAACAGTTGTTTGTGGCCGGGCGTGGTGGCTCATGCCTGTAGTCCCAGCACTTTGGGAGGCCAAGGCGGGTGAATCACCTGAGGTCAGAAG
>NW_016804704.1:0-15604 GCF_001698545.2 Rhinopithecus bieti
AAAAAGAAACTAATAAACCTAATACATAATCAATTCACCAAATGTGCAAGCTGTCTCCTTGACCCCAAACTGGTGAAAAAAAAAAAAAAAACCAGTGAAGCCAGCCAAGTTCTACTCAGCTCATCTCAGCTCAGCCTCCCTTCTTTGGTGCTATAACAACTCCCCTTCTTCTTCTATTATTTTTCCCCCACCACTAACCATAAGCAACAACCAATATTCTTCCAGGCAGGGTACAGAACAACTGACCTTAACCATGTTCTTCTCGTCTCTGTTTTACATATGAGGTATGGAGGCTCAAACAATTTCAGTAACGTACTAATGGTCACGGTGCCAGGAAATGAGAGAGATGAGAGTCAATCCAGTTCTGTTTTAATTCCGAGTCCAAACGGTAATCCAACAGGTCTACTGCCTTTAGGTAGACTTAGTCCTTTGGGAATTTGTTTTCTTTAGCATTCAAATGCTAAGTGGGGATAATAATACTTCATCAGGGTCTGGAAATGATTCAATGAGATGATACTTAAAATGCATAGTCCATTGCCTGGCATTTAAGGAACTCTCACAGCTTGGAGTAGATGGTTCCTGTCCAGACGCTGGTAAAGCTTCCAGGAGACAGACAGAATGAATATGTAACCACCTAGTAAACGGTTGGAAGCCTCATTCTCTTGTTTTGCATCCTCACATCCTGATTGAATCAGAGGGGCAAGAAAGGGGAATGGAACATGTTTGCTACTTGGCCTGCTCTCTGAGCCATAAAATTTCCCAAACATCAGACCCCAGACTTTTTTTCCTAGTAATGAGGCGATAAATGCGCAGAGAGACACTGATGGAACAGAGAAGAGAAAATGTTCCCCAAGACACTTTACATTGGAAAGTATTCCACATGCTCCACTGTGGAATAAGAGCTTATAAATCCTGCCGAAATTCTGTGTCAAGCTTAACTGATTTGTTTTTATTTTGTGGGGAGAGGGAGATTGGGAGAATGACTAAAATTAATTGTTTTTAAAATGTACAAAGAGGGTTATTTGCAAATTATGCATCTGACAATGGACTAACATCCAGAATCTACAAGAAACTCAATCAAATCAGCAAGAAAGAAAAATCCCATTAAAACTGGGCAAATGTCATGAAAAGACATTTCTCAAAACAAGGTATACAAATGGCCAAAAAATACGAAAAAAAAAAAAATGCTCAACATCACTAATCATCAGGAAAATGAAAATTAAAATCACAGTGAGATATCACCTTACCCCAGCCAGAATGGCCATTATTAAAAAGTCAGATAACAATAGATGTTGGCACAAATGTGGTTAAAAGGATATGCTCGTACACTGCTGGTGGGAATATAAATTAGTACAACCCGTATGAAAAACAGTTTATGGATATTCCTCAAAAAATTAAAAGTAGATCATCCATTCAATCCAGCAATTCCACTGCCAGATATCTACCTGAAGGAAAAGAAGTCATTATATCAAAAAGACACCTGCACGTGTGTTTATCTCAGCACAATTGACAATTTCAAAGATATGGAATCAGATAAGTGCGTTCTTTCTTTCTTTCTTTCTTTCTTTCTTTCTCTTTCTTTCTTTCCTTTCTTCTTCCTTCCTTTCTTCTTCTTTTCTCTCCCTTCCTCTTTCTTTCCTTCTTTTTCTTCTTTCTCTTCTTTTTCTTTCTCTCTCTCACCTCTCCTCTCTCCTTTCTTTTCTTTCTTTTTCTTTTTCTTCTTTTCTTCCTTCTTTTCTTCCTTCCTTCTTCTTTTCTTCTTCTGCTTCTTCTCTCCCTTCTCTTCTTCCTTCTTTCTTTTCTCTTTCTCTTCTTTCTTTTCTTTCTTTTTCTTTTTTCTCTTCTTTCTCTTTCTTTCTTCCATTCTTCTTCCCTTCTCCCTCCTTCTTCCTCCTTCTTTTTTCTCTCCTCTTTCCTCTTTCTTTTTGTCTTTTTGTCAATGAAAGAGTCAAAACTCTGTGAATAATCGTGAATAGATTTATTCTGAGCGCGCCTCTCGCGCTTCGCCGCGCGCGCTCTCTCGCCGCGCCCGCGCGTCCGCGCGCGCCTTCGCGCGCTCGCCCAAAGCAGCTGGGGGTGCGGGTGGTTCTATATATTTTTAGGAGACATAGGTGTCTTCAAATACATTTAAGATATACACGGTCAGTCAGAGAGGCGGGACAACTCCAGGGAGGTGGGGCAGGAGATGGGCTTTCAGTTTACGCACGGCGGCGCGGTAATTTAAAAAGTTTTCTGGTTGACATTCTTTGGAGTTATCTAAGGCCTAGGATCAATAGGGAGGAATGTTGGGTAGAGATAAAGAACTGTGCAGACCCTAGTCTTATTTGCTAGGACTTAGGTAGCAGAATTCAAAGAGACATAGGTTGTAAAATGTTTGTTATCAGACTTAAGTCTGTGTTGTTTAACTGCCCACGAGATATATGACGCTGTCCTCTACTCTGGTTCATGGCTGAAAAGTCTCTCGGTTACATTTTAAATACCCTGGGGGAGAAGGAGAGCCGAGGTGGGGGAGTTCGAGAGTTGGGGGAGGGGGGTGGGTGGCCAGGGCAGTTAGAATTTTATTTTTGGTTTACTTTTTCTTTTCTTTCCTTTTCTTTTCTTTTTTCTTTTCCTTCCTTCCTTCCCTCCCTCGCTCTTTCTTTCTTTCTCTTTCTTTCTTTTTCTTTCTTTCTTTCTTTTGCTTTCTCCTTCTTTCCTTCCTTTTATTTTCTTCCCTCCTTTCTTCTTTTCTTCCCTCCTTCCTTCTTTTCTTCTTTTCTTCTTTCCTTCCTTCCTCTTTCCCTTCTTTCTTTTTCTTTTCTTTTTCTTCCTTTGTTTCCTTTTATATGACAGCCCCAAGGAATGACCAAATTCCGGGCCTTTTCTGCACACAGAGATCTCCCATTATTAGATTCACCAATATCAACCTTTCCTTTTATGTAATCAATTTTCTGCACTGCAACTGGAAAAACCATTGTAAAGTAGCAGGAGGAGCCACAGACAAAACCTCTCAGATACCAAGTTGTAGCAGGAAGGGCTTTATTCAGCTGGGAGCATCGGCAAGCTACTGCCTCAAAATCCGAGCTCCTCGAGTGCACAATTTCTATCCCTTTTAAGGGCTCACAGCACTAAAAATTTCACATGAAAGGGTCATGATTGATTTGAGCAAGCAGGGGTACATGACAGGGGCTCCATGCACAGGTGGTCAGAGTGAAACAGAACAGGGCAGGGAGTTTCACAATGTTGTTCTATACAATGCCTGAAATCTATGAATAACATCCGTTTCTGAGTTATGAGTTGATTTTTAACTACTGGGTTTAGGCCAGGCAGGCCCAGGCCTGGTTTTGGGCCTGGCGCTCGGTTGCCTGTCTTTGGTTTTACTTCCTTGTTTTTTTTCTTAAAACAGGTCCTGAGTATAAAACAATATAAAATATAAGAGGGTCTCTCTCTTTCCTCAGTAATACCCCTTCTGCTTAGGTACTTCCCTGCCCATACCACTTATCCATTCCCCATTTCTTAGCATGGCCTCAAAGATCCGCCTTATCTCACCTGTACCTACATATGTAGCCAAATATCTCCCCATTATGTCCCACGTCCAGGTCCCCAAATACAGGAAGCTCAGGTGCAGACTCCTAAACATGCTGTGTTGTCTCCCCTTTGAGTCTTTTCACATGCTGATGCCCCTGCTGGCAGCACCCTGCTCAAAATTCTTCAGGCTATGCTTGCTAATGTTTAATGATTACTTTGGACCTCATTTCTTCTAGGAAACCTCATGACACTCTCCAGTTCTTCAACCTGCTCAGGGCTGCATAAGGACTTGCCTTTCTTTGTGTTCCCAGAGCAGCCTATGCAAACTCTATCATGATTCTTGCTGCCTCTGTGGGAGCCGTCTACATTGTCTGTCTTTTCTACAAGAATATGAATTCCGGCCAGGTGCAGTGGCTCACACCTGAAATCCCAGTGGCTCACACCTGAAATCCCAGTGGCTCACACCTGAAATCCCAGTGGCTCACACCTGAAATCCCAGCACTTTAGGACGCCAATGTGGTGGATCACCTGAGGTCAAGACCAGCCTGGCCAACATGGTGAAAACTGTCTCTACTAAAAATACAAAAATTAACTGGGTGTGGTGGCAGGCGCCTATATTCCCAGCTACTCGGGAGGCTGAGGCAGGAGAATCGCTTGACCCCAGGAAGTGGAGGTTGCAGTGAGCCACCATCATTCCACTGCACTCCAGCCTGGGTGACAAGAGTGAAACTGTCACAACAACAACAACAACAACAACAAAACAGAATATGACTTCCTTCAGGACATCTCATTTATATCTGTATTGACCATGCCCCATAAAATAACAAAAACATAGTGGGTGGCCAAGCAATTTTTGAGTATGAACAAATGAATAAACGTGTCTTTCTCACTGATGTCTCTGATGTTCAACAGGCCGGGATCTCTTTTTCCCATTACAGTGGCCTCCCTAATTAAAATCTGCTGTTACTAGCACCCAAAATGTGTAAGAGCAGTTTCCACCGTCCCGTTGTGTTTAATGATTGCTGTAAGAAGAAATGAATGGTATAAGGTTAGCGGAGAGAAAGGACGAGAGAGACCCAAGGTAAGGCAAGTAAGTTTACTAACCTGCCGGGCTCCTTCACCACAGTCAGAGGAGGCAGCCCTGTGCTTACAAAGTGAGGGGTTTATATTGAGGAGAGAGACCCTGGGGTTGTTCATCAGTTTACTTGACCACATATCATCGCGTGACCGGAGGAATTTGCAAGAGGGTGTGACTTAAGTTTATCCACATTTCTCCTGACCTCCCCTGGGCCGCCTGGAGGGCTGTATTCAGGGTTTGCTCAGTGTAGCAAGTCTGGTGACCTTGCTGTGGCGCCTAGATAAGGGTTCAGGAATGCAGCTGTAGAGCATTTGGGGAGGGGTCAGTCGTAGAACATTTGGGGAGGGGTCAGCTGTAGAGCATTTGGGGAGGGGTCAGCTGTAGAGCATTTGGGGAGGGGTCAGCTGTAGAGCATTTGGGGAGGGGTCAGCTGTAGAACATTTGGGGAGGGGTCAGCTGTAGAGCATTTGGCGGAAGGGTCAGCTGTAGAGCATTTGGGGAGGGGTCAGCTGTAGAGAATTTGGCGGAAGGGTCAGCTGCACTGAGAAGCTTCCTGGTGCAGATTGCGCCTAACAAATGGAAAATGCGTCTGTGATCCAGAGACTGTTTTTCCCTCTGGGGCGACCTCTCTATCATGAAAATCTGCCATCATCATCACCCGTAAACCTGGTGACATGATTCCATTGTTACATTCAACACAGTCTGTTCAGCCAGTGCTCGCAGGATGGGTGGATGGATGGGTGGACATGTCTCTATCATATCGCCAGGCTATGATCTCCATGAAGCCAGAAACTGCTGTCTTCACTGGGGTCGCTTTCATAATGAATATCTGCTGCCATTATCACCCCTGAATCCTAGAGCACATTTCCACTGTTCCATTGCATACAGTCAGTACTCAATCAATGCTTTCTTAATTGATCAGTAAAAAGCGGAAACAACAGCAAGGGAAATGAGCTCTGGTTTTTGGTATAGCAAGAGGAACAGAGACAGGAAAACACTCACAGCTCAGTTCAAATCTTCACCGCAGGTCCACGTGTTCATCCTTGTGTGTTAGCATCATAACAGTGACAGGAAGCCAGGGTTCTGCAGGGTGCAGGAGTCCATTCCTAATCTGTAAAGGCTGTAATTGAAACTTAGATTAGTAAAGGGACATTACCTAAGATAAGTGGTGAGTTAGTCACACACCTGGGTTTAGCACCTGTGGCTCCAAGCCTCATCCACCTCAATGCTTTCTCACATGTGCCAAAATATTTCTGCCTTTTGCTTACTTTTTTCATGGACCTTGGTGTCTGCGTACCATTCATTTAGCCAACAACACTATGAAGTCTGTGTGTTCTGTGCTAGGAAAACTCAGATAAATAAGACACAGTTTTAAGTCTTGTCTTTGAGTCTCTAGCTTGTATTTGAGAATTGCATCAAGAATTTATATATTTGGACTTTATCATTTTCAAATATCATGCATATCAAACTGAGCCACGAGATATGAAAATAAAGTTGACTCCAACTCAATCTGAAGCTAATCCAGATTTCTAGTTGTCTGACTGCTTTCACTTTTAGTTGAATGACTGACAATTACTTTAAAACTCATTTCACCTAAAACAAATGTTCGATTCCTAGCACTTAGGGAAAATGTTCATTTGTGCCTTTAACTTGATTTTTTTTTCTAATTACAGAAGAAAGAGTTATTTTAAAAGAACAGTTTTATCAAAAGAGTAATTTAGTGTTATCCTAAAACTGTACCAATAAATAATCATTAATAAATATTCCCAGGCATGGCTCTTCTGCATTGCCTGGGAATATTTGTACTTTTGGTAAAACCTAATATTTTGATCAACTAAATTACAGATCTTGAAATTAGAGTACGTATAATACTATCTGTGAGTATGTATAATACTATCTGTGGCCACAAGGAGATACAATGGCTCTACTACTTAGAGCAGAGAAAATAGAGTTGTCTTTTAAGGCAAGACATGACGGCATGAGTAGCCTTCAAGACCAATGGCCTAACAGCCACCTACCATCATGCCCATACTTCTATCAATAAGAGCTTAGGGAGTCATTCAGTTTTACCTTCCTGTTTTGCTTCTTTTTCTAACTGTGCATCTGTCTGTGCCCATGTACATTAGAATTCCATTAAAACAGAACAAACCACAATAACAGCAACCACAGATAAACAAACCAAAGACACCTCCGTCTGATTCTAATTAGAATTTCCCACAACACTTTACACACTGTTCTCTCCAGATTCCACTTTGGTCCATGACAGCTCTGCCATTCACAAAGCCACTATAGTGGCCAATGCAGCTTTTAGCTCTGACCTATGGAATGAAGGAGGGTGGAGTTTGTTTTACCCACTATGGGCATTTCAACAAGATGGCAGAGCAAACACCCATTTCTCCCTTCATGCTGAATTGATAGTATTAAGAAGACACCAATGTTTCCTAGCAGCAGAGAAATCTCCATTTTCATCCTTAATCCCTGTCACTCTTTCCCATTTGTCTATCTATTGGATGTTCTCATGCAAATCTCTGCATCTGGCTAGATCAGTTTAGAGAAGAGCTTTCCTAAGAAACAAGGGCACAAAATTTCCACATCACTGAGAGATGTAACCAGAGCCGTGCTACAAAAGTCACTTGTCTTGCTTTGAATCTCCTAAAATGTACTTTAAACTGACAGGTGATTTAGAGGGTGTGGGGAAGACAGAATGAGCAAGCAGTGACCTCTACTTCATTTGAGCCAATAATTAAAGCATAAAAATTTTCATTGATGTTTATCAAAATAATTATTTGTGCCTGCCATTTTTGAGCCTCTAAGCCAAATAGTGCATGCATCATTACTCTCTTACGTTTGGTAATTATTCATTTACAGAGTGGATGAGTGTGGGAAAATAGAAAGAAATGAATGGATGGAATTGAAGTGAAATTATCTTCTCGTCATGGTTCAGAAGGGAGTTAGACATATGATATGGGAATTTGTACATTTCAGGCAAAAATTAAAATAGGAGTTGAACTTCACCATGAATTACAGATTACCTCTAAGTCTGTTGTATATATTTAGGCACCAACTTGTCTTCTGGCAACACAACGCTTATCAGAATAAGTTAGCCATGTGCATGTGGGTATTTCATAGTGACTTCCACCTAGGCCGTCTGATACCAAGACGTGAGTGGCTCTTTAGTGAAAGCAGAGGTAGACCGCTGACAATCAGGGTCCTCCTCAGCATCACCTTTTCACCCTCTACCTTGGATGACAGATGCCTTTAGAGGTCTGTGAACTCACAGGACATAAACATGGTGGGTTGGCATCATAACAGAAGAGAGTTTGCTGAGTCCAGGGTTCTCTGTGCAATGTAAAGACACAGAGCATGCTAATGTTTATTGTAAGGGAGGGTGACAATTCCCCTATATGCCTAAATACAAAATAAAGCTTTCCCTCACATTAACACTGAGAAAAATAGTGCATGTTATGTGCTGACCTCCCAATCACATTTTTTTTTTAACACAAAGTACGTCTAGGGGAGACCAATCAGCCAGAAACAACTTCTATTGGTGCTAATTTTAGATTCTAAAAGAAGTCTACTCATGCAGCTAGTGAAAAAAGGGATGAAGGCGTGTGGTAACAATTTTTTAATTATTCTTACAAGCTGGTAGACCGTGAAGTTTAGTTTCCTACCTGCAGTTTTAAGATCCCATGAAAACACAATGTGGTAAGTAGCTGCCAATATAACATTACACAACAACAACCAAAAAGACCTTAAAGCAATGCACATTGACACAAGTAGTTTGGTTTATTTTCAAAACAAGCACAGTATATATATACACACACACATATACCTACATATATAAATATGTGTATATATATGTAATTTCAATAAAGATATGTATACATATGTATGTGTATATCTACATTTTGTATACATATATGTATATATGTATGCATACATACATATACACATATATACATATACACAGACATATATGTATATGTATATGTGTGTGTATATATACACACACTGTGCTTGTATTGAAAATAATAGATATATATGTATTTTTCTCTTAAAACACATAGACAGAAGTGAATATGATGGATTCTGAGCACCCAGTCAGATAACTCCATGAGTGATGAAGAAAGCACTGAAGTCTAATACGTGAGCCAAGACAATATGAATAAAATTATTCCTTTAATTAAGTGGAAATTTATATCTACATTCCTGTGTTATTTTGTATAACATGTGTCTTAAAACTATATAGAGCTAAAACTATAAAATCAATGTTTTATTATCGTACCTAGATCTCTAAGATCTAAATATTTACACTAGCAATTTTATTAATCTTTTCATTGGAAATAGGGGGTTGTCTGCCTGATATTTTTGAGTGCTTCAAGATGGGGTTTATCTTAAAATCCATGTTCACCTATTAGCATATGCCAAGCACTTGTGTGTCTGCTTTGATTTAGGGATGGGGGAGCTGGATAAGTATGTACCTAGGTCAGAGTTTGAGAACAAACCCTGGGCCTTGGAAGCTGAATTTAGCTCACAGTAGGTTTCCTCTGATGTGTTTACTGCTCTATGGAGTTCGAATAAGTTGCCGTCTCTGGACAATCCTGTGCTCTCTTTGTCAACACATATTCCCGGTCACTCCCTGTCTCAGTCACCTTCACTCCAATATACTGCCCGCTGTATAATAGAACATTATCAATATTCACCCATTCAAGGCCTCCCTTTTTGTTTAATTTCATTGTTTCTGTTTATGTTCTAGTTAAGAATTGCTGTATTAACAAATGATTCCAATACTTAGCAACTTAACACAACTATGAATTTTTTTTTTGAGATGGAGTCTCGCTCTGTCACCCAGGTTGGAGTGCAGTGGCACAATCTCAGTTCACCACAACCTCCACCTCCCGGGTTCAAGCAATTTACTCCCAAGTAGCTGGGATTATAGGTGCATGCCACCATGCCCGACTAATTTTTCTATTATTAGTAGAGACGGGGTTTCACCATGTTGGTCAGGCTGGTCTTGAACAGCTGACTTTTTGATCCACCTGGCCTCATCCTCCCAAAGTGCTGGGATTACAGGCATGAGCCACTACCCCCAGCCTATAACTATGATTTTACTCCTAATTTTATAGATCAAGGTATCAGCTCAGTAGTTTTGTGCGGGATCTCATGCAATTAAAATAAGCTATCAGCTGGGGCTGCAGTCGTCTGAAGGCTCAACTGAGCTGCAAGTCTAAGATGGTGCACTCACACGGCTGCAGCTGATGCCACCTGTCAACTTGTAGCTCAGCTGGGGCTGTTGACTGTGTATTTGCACATGGCTTCTTCTCATGTGTCAGCTAGCTTCCTCCAGGGCAAGAGTCCTAAGAGAACCAAATATGCTGAAGGCATCACTTCTGCCATACTTTAATGGCTGAAACCGTCGAAAACCCACTCGAACTCAAGAGGAAGAGATGTAGAACCTACACCTAAATGGGACAAATTTCAAGTAATCTGGGGCCATTGTTTTAAACCACTCATCTCATCCCCACCCCCACCCATCATTCTTTTTTCCCCATAGGTACTACACTAATCTATTTGATATTTGTGCTTAAAAATGTTTATTCCTGAAAGATATATAGTAATTAGCTGGTGACACAGCTTCCATATAAATAAATAGTATTGTGCTCTTATTCTTAGTCATTTTTTTTCTTAACATTTTCTACTTAACACTGTATTTTGGAAATCCATTCATGTTTATATGCTTGTCTATGGGACTCTTCAGGCTACTTATATATAATTGAGCCCACGTAAAATATTTATTTTAAGTACAATTTGATGCACTGAATTTTGTCTCCCTAAGAGATGTGTTGAAGTCCTAAATCTTGATACATGTGAAGTGCAACCTTATTTGGAAATAGGGTCTCTGCAGATGTAACTGGGTTGAGATGAAGTCATACTGGAGCAGGATGGGCCCCTTGTTCAATATGACTGGTGTTTGTATAATGAGAGAAAACAGAGATAAACTCACAGGGATACCATCAGGTGAAGACTGAAGCAGTGACTAGAATAATGTCAAGAGTCACCAAAGTGTGTGGGAAACTATCAGAATCTCAGACAGAGGCCTGGAATAGACTTTCTCTCAGAGTCTCCAGTAGAGAGCAACCCTGTGGCACCTTGGTTCTAGATTTCCAGGCTCCAGAACTGCGAGACAAGAATTTCTGTTGTGTTAAGCCAAGTAGTTGATGGTACTTTATTATGTAGCCCCTAGGAATCTAATACAGCTGTCATCACAAAATGTTTCCTGAACCCTGTGTAAATGAGATACAGAGATAAAACCAAAATTAATAACCTTACTCCAAAGGAAGGACTGCATGTTGCCTTTCCACCCATTCAGTTGTCCCTTTGCCATAATTACAGAGGTAAAATCAGCCAAGATCTCTCTTCTTCCCATTTGTGAAGGTTGTTCTCATATTGAACTTTTGTTTCCTTTCTTCCTGGTTATAAATGCACCATCTCTCTAAGGAGGTGCCTGTTCATTGGTGTTCTTCCCCAGGAATGACGTTTCCTGTTTTATGGTGGAGAAACAGACGTTCACACTCCTGAGATTCTGGACATCAGATCTACATCTCCGTCATTATCCTGACCAGTGTCCACCTTGCAAAATGATCAAAACGATGACTTCCACAGGTGCCATGTCCTCCCTTGGAGATTCTAAGAATCTCAGGACAAAGTCTGCGTCTTGGTCAAATTTGGAGTTCACTGCCTAACACAGTACTTGACACAAAATGTTTAGGGAATATGTTGTTGTGTTATATATGTTACTACTATTTTACACACACACACACACACACACACACACACACACACACACGCTTTCATTAGAAAAGAATTAGAGGGCAATTTTCACATTTTCCCTTACCAAAGTTAACCTTGTCTTCTTCTCAGCTATCAATTATTTCATGTAATATAATTAAATACTCACACACCAGGATGCACTTAGAAAACATGCTTCCAGAATATGTTGTGTGATCATTAAAGTAATCAAAGCTTATGGCTCAGAAGTAGCCTACAAACATTTTTTTTTGTAATGAAATTACAAAGAAAAAATACCGTATCACTAGAAGTGAATTCTGAGAATAGCAACAGGATTGAACCCTGAGTCCTCAAAGTGGTTTTGCCTTACAATGGAGAACAACTATTTCATCTGTGAACAAGAATGCAAAAGTGGGACAAGCTATTGAAGACCAATGTTAATTCTACAAGAAAGATCTTTTTCCGAGGCTTTTAAACGCATGTGTGCCTGTTTCTGTGATTGCCTTTTAACAAAGAGAGGCAGAGAGCCACATGGGGCTTATTACCCTTTCTCTGAAGTAACTCATGATGCAAGTGTTAACATTTAACACAATTATGAACAATGTAAGCTACTTCTTTTAAGAAGATAGAATTAAGTTACGACTCTTTAATGGATATAATGCTTTTATTAATTAGAATAAACCTCAAAATGTGTCTTATTTATTAGTTTGCACTATCGGAGGAGAATCATCTTTTGTTGGTCTCATTTTGGATAAACACATGTTACAAGCATTAATTTTTATGCATAAAATGGAATTGTTTCTTAGGGAAAGTTGGAGGTTAGGATCGCCACTGCAGGTGATCGATTCAGTCCTCATACCACACCTGTGAGTTCGTGAGACCCTCCCCGTTTTACAGATAAGGAACCTAACACAGGGTAGGTCTGGCCAAGGATCCCTAGAAGACTAAAGCAACCTGGAAATGTAGTTGCTCTTCATGAAATAAAAGCAATTTGGATTTTATTTAAAAAAGGAAAGCACACACAGAAAAGGCATCTTCGGCATTCATTCTAACCTTGAGGTCATCGTCAGGAGCCAGAATCCCTCCTACGCGAAGCCAGGCTCAGGTGCAGCCCAGGCCACGGCCTTCTTTTGGTTCTGAGAATGAAGGCTGGAATGAAGCTATGTATGGACGTCTGTCCCATCCTGGCCAGTTGTTCACGATGAACCGTGGAAAGCGGTTTCCCTCGTCTGGGTCTCAGGTTTTCTCATCTGAAACAAAAGTAGTGGACAAGATAATCATTCTTTTGTGACTTAAAGAAAAAGTATACACACCAACAGCCCGATGTTCCCAATTTTGTCTTGCAGGCATGGGACTCTTTTTTTATTTTACTCACGCACTGCTTTAGATATTTTTGAGTCACTGTTTTAAAATTGGGAGATTCAACACAAATACATGTATTCCTATCATTTTATCAAAAACAGGAAGCTCGGGCAACACCAGCCCTGCCTTCCCGCCTGAGGAAGCCAGCTGCTCTCTTTCAACAGGGTGTGTGCTGATACCCACACTAGGTTACTGCAAGCCCCACCACTCCCTTTTGCCTCCCTGAAGCTAGCTTCAGTGTTCCTTTCTATATATTGCTGTGGTTGGACCCCTGATGTTTTTATAGACAAAAAAGAAAACAAATAGTTTCTATATCTACGTCATAATAAAATGAGAATAAAAAAGATGGATCAAAAGTGGCTAATTTTGAAGAATCTGGCTCCTGTCGGTTCCTTAATTTGTCACCCATATCACAGTCAGCGCTTCTTGTCTCTAAACTTAAAACCCATGACAGCACTTCCTAGAGTCTCTCTGTCTTTTAAAAACGATTCTTCATGGTTCTCATCTAAATCTGTTCTCCTTACTCAATTACAATTAATCATGCATAAGTGTTTATTGAGAGGTGGGGAGTGAAGAGAGGCAGAAAAAAACTTAAAACATCCTTGATTTACTCATAACATTTAGATTGTAGTTTGGAAGACACATTAGAAATCTAGATAATAATATCATATCCCATTCTATAACAATAATAGTAAACCATTTATCATACATGCGTTGATCTGTCAGGTCTTATATCAAGGCAGTTTCATACATTATCTCATTTAACTCTCACAGAAATCCTGGGGGATGAGCATTCTTATTCCCCTTTTACAGATATGGAAACCGAGGCTCAGAAACTTGTCCCAGGTTGTCTGGAGAGTGTGTGGCAGAACTAGGGAAGCTCAAATGAACCTATTCCAAAGTTTGTGAACACGATGGCAGTGCTTCTCAGACCAGCAGTGCTGACGGGCCACAAATGTATTCCGGTATATCTTCATATTCCTCACTGGATAGAAATGCTGTGTTTCTTTCAAGGACTTGTTTCTTTATTTTGTCTTCTTTTCTTGTCTGGATACGAGTGCAGAGATTTGATGTAATTATACTCCTCATCTCATGGCACAGAAACATCAAGGGTTTGTATGTGTCCCTGTTATGGTTGCATTTCATTTCCCCCTTCAATACAAATATCTTCTTCATCTCTTTCTATCCTGTACAAACACCACTCGGATAGATTTGTGACATGTGCTTGACCCTGACACATCTTATTGCAAAATACGTTGTAATATTGTGTGCATTTTCTTAATTCACAGGAACAGTATTGGACAGTAAATGTGGCAATAATGCTTCGCGTTTTCTTATTGCATTGATTTAGTGGCCACATTAGACTGTGTTTTTGATGTGCTCAGTGTAAAGTAAAGGAATTAAGGAAGATAGCGTTTAAGTTTTACCGCAGCTTTCCTTAAACTAGTCATCTTCAGCTAGAGTAAAAATGTGTATTTTCTGACAGATACGTTTTGGAAGGTGGAAACATGATGACCTCAATAGAGGATTGTCAGACTGTGCAAATAAAAGTGCATGGTGTTAAATTTGAATACCGGATAAATAATGCATATTTTTTAGTAGAAGTATGTTCCATAGAATATGAGACACACTATACTTTCAAATTATTCACTATTTATCTTATACTCATATTTAACTGGGGTTTCCTGTACTTCATCTGGTAACTATGCTATATGCCATAAATGAAGCTATGTGAACTGCCTGGGAGTATCCACCGTGAGATGGACTGGAAGGGTTGGAGTCTGCAGGACAGGGCTTTGGCAGAGACGTAAGGATGAGGAAGATGTGTATGGTTTCAGACTGGAAGCTCCATTCATACTAAACTCATTTGGGAACAAACTGTGAAGCAGGATTATCTACTAGGAGGACTGATGAATCTGGTTGAGCACAAGGAAATTGTTTGCAGCCTGGGGAAATGAATTAGGGCACAAATGCTTATAAACACAATACCATTAACTTGGATAATAAAAGGGTACATAATTTGACGGAGCCAAACCCGAATGCCCTCCCTCAGCTTCCCAACCCCCACGTTTCCCCCCATCGGTTTATCATTTTTATTTTGATTACCACAGTTTATGGAAAGTGAAAACAATAGGTATTTATAATGCGAAGTTATTTGCATATATTATGTTTGCTATTCATCATATTATCCCCGTTTAGTCAAAGCTGATTCTAACAGCTATGCATGATTTTCTTTTTTTTTTTTTTTTTTTTGAGGCGGAGTCTCGCTCTGTCCCCAGGCTGGAGTGCAGTGGCCAGATCTCAGCTCACTGCAGGCTCCGCCTCCCGGGTTCACGCCATTCTCCTGTCTCAGCCTCCCAAGTAGCTGGGACTACAGGCTCCCGCCACCTCGCCCGGCTAGTTTTTTTTGTATTTTAGTAGAGACGGGGTTTCACCATGTTAGCCAGGATGGTCTCGATCTCCTGACCTCGTGATCCACCCGTCTCGGCCTCCCAAAGTGCTGGGATTACAGGCTTGAGCCACCGCGCCCGGCCGCATGATTTTCTTAAGATAATCTGATACATCTAGGTTCCTTCTCCTGCCAGATAAATATTTATTCTAAAGCCTGTCCATTTTTGTGTAAACATCATCCTTTTCTCTCTGAAAGGAAAGCTATTATTTTTTAACAAGAATTGAGAAGCTCTGCTAGTTTTGTTCCAGGGTAATGGAACATATATGTTAATTCACAATGAATGACAGCAGTCAGGAGGCACAGGTGTGGAGACCCCGTCTCTTTTGCTAGTTGTGTCACCTTGAGTTAATATTAAAAATGAAGTGTGTTAATAGAAAAAAAGGGATGAAACACTGTAGCCTTTTAAGAGATGTGCT